>NC_060216.1:3872119-4177854 GCF_907164935.1 Osmia bicornis bicornis | reverse complement strand
TAGTGGCCGCACATCTACACAGCAAAACTTTGCCAGGGGCCGGCAATACGTTTAATGAATTAATTAAAAAAAAACTTTATATAAATTCACGAAATAATTCAACATATGCGAACACACATTTTAAATAAAAAAAACAATACAAACAAACACAAATAATTAAATACTTGTACTTATAATTTCAAAAAAAATAATACAAAAGAAAGAAATAAATTGCCGATTCATAAACAAAACATCCGTAACTATTATGCAGACAGTACACGCTCGCCCAGGCGACCCGAGACCAGGCGAGCACGAGCATGTACTTGATGGTCTCGCCTCGCCTCGTGTCCTCTCGCCTCGTGCTCGGAGCGCTCGGCCTAGACGCGAGCTTTCAGGACGAGTCAAAGGAAGCGAAGCTGACACTAGGTGTACATACACGGGTAACCCTCGCGAGAGTGTACTTACACGGTGCTCTCGGATCTCGGATCTCGGGACTCTCGCCTCGGGAGATCTCGCGTTCGAATCGCCTCGGCGAACGTGTACTGCCGGCATTAGAATTCGTCGCGTTCGAGTATCACTTACCGCTGGATCCGAGTCCGATGACAGACGTAGGGTTCCGACATCGACACCTTCGATACCCTTGAAAAGCAGGTCAAAGCCCCAAATGCATTGACCCTGCCACGTGCCAATTATATGTACTATGTTATCCTTCTATAACGTTTACAGAAATCATCACACAGCCAATAACACTGTGCAATAGCCAAGTGATTTCGTAACCGCCAATATGAAATTGTTATAGATTTTTGCAAGCTATTTTGCAATCCGTTTCTCAAAAACTACGACCTAGAGAGAAACGGATTTCAGATTCGTATCCAGCTTGCAAAAATCTGTAACAATTTCATAGTGGCGGTTACGAAATGAAAAGAAAGTCAAGTTGTACAGTGTAACACATGTTGTGTGAGCGATCTGTAAAGTGTTAAACATTTTTTTTTTATTTAAATAATTATTTGCTATAAAACTTTTATTAACAGATTTGTGATACTTTTTTGATTAAAATAAGCCAAAACATGACATTAATCGGATTAGTTTTATTATTAATCAATTTAAATTGATCAAGTGAATGATTGGGCTCGAGAAAATTGGTGGTAGGGCAATGTCACATAATTTTATCGGCCGGCGCAGAGAAAAGGAGGGATCCTTCGCACACAACGCCGATCTCTTTATCTTACACGAGCTTAGTCAGTAGATGTAACTACTTCGACCAATTAAGCCGGGTATCCACCAGTATCAAACGCCCGTATCGTATCACCGTTCCGAACCCTTTTGAATAGGCAGACGTTGCCTCGTTGCATGCCATGGCGTGCTACGGCTCGGACAATAGTTCTTCGTGTCTTGAAATAAACTCCTATAGGCGAGAAGTTTCGATTTGCTGCATGCTGTTTCTTTAGTGTAATTATCCAAACCATATCGTGTTTGGTATCATTTTAATCAGAAAAACGTCACAAATATCTTGGTAACAGGTTTTTAAGAAAAAAATGAAAAATAACAAAGTTCAGTCGTTGCATTAGTATTATCTCACTGATGTATCCAATTCCAAATCATATTATCTCGTGCCTCAAGTGTTATGTTTCCACTTGACATAGCATTTCGGGCCTTCGCCTGGGTATGTTGTTTTTACGTTTCAAGTGGTTTCCGAACCAATCCTTTGAACGACAAGAAACCGACAATTTTCGGATCGGCCCGTTCCTTCGCCTCCGTACCACAGACCAATAGAACTTTCGATACTCGGCAACGGAAAAATCTCTGGAAAATTAACATTGTCCTTTTTCAATAATCACACAGGTGATTATTAACATTGCTCTTTTATGTACAACGTAGCACCGAAGATAATTGATCTGTTTAAATATATTTAGACGATAAAATTTGTCTAAATTAAATTAGATTAAATTCATAAATAATTTCATCGCTTTTGAAATGAATCCAATAATACCGCAAGATTTCAAATAAATTGAAACCCAAGTGACGGCACGAAACGCTATGTCAAGTGCCAACGCATGAACCTTTCCTTCGATGCAACAGTAAAGAATCGACAAATTTTTCGGATGGATCCGTTGCCTCCGTTCCTTTGGAACGCCACGCAGCAAAACGAAACTCCTCGCCTGTAGTGGCCCAGTCCTATTGCCTAACCGTTTATATCAAGAAACGAAGAAATGTTGTCCGCGCCGCAGCATGCCGTTGCATGCAACGAGGCAACGTCTGCCTATTCAAAAGGGTTCGGAACGGTGATACGATACGGGCGTTTGATACTGGTGGATACCCGGCTTAATACGTTGCGGTTGCAAGCCGTGTGAGGAAAGACGGGGCACGACCAATGAGACGCACATTTTTTTCGACGGCCAAGTTACGAATAGCGAACAGCAGTCAGTTGGAATTCATATTTTGCGACGCTCTCTTCAATCGAATATCAGTATATTCCGTTGAAGAGTGCATAATACGTACAAGTAATTTAACAATTCCAATTTTATTTATTTATTTCTTTTTGTATAATTACAAATAAGAAAAAGTAATTCAGCTTTGAGCGAATAGAAAAATTCTGCTTTGAGCGAATCGAAACATTCTGCTTTGAGTGAATCGAAAAATTCAGCTTTGAGCGAATCGAAAAATTCTACTTCGAGCGAATAGAAAAATTCTGCTTTGAGTGAATCGAAAAATTCTGCTTTGAGCGAATCGAAAAATTCTAGTTTCAGCGAATAACAAAATTCTGCTTTCAGCGAATACAAACAAACGGGTCTCATTTCAATCAGTTTCAACAAGAATATAAAAATGCCTAGATTGCTGTCGAAATCGCCGAATGAAATTTATGATGCTCTAAAAGTGCTTTGGTTTATTGATAATGAAGGTAAACTTTTAACATGGGATAATGACGTTTGGACAAAAGCGGTTCATGCATTAAAAGGTACAATGACAAAGGATTATATCCACCTTTATTTGTCAAAAAATAGAAATAATGTTTTTGACCAAATACATAAAATCGAAACATTAGAATATGCCAAAGACGAAAATTTCGATACAACGGTATCAGGCAATTTGAAAGACGATCCAAATTGGTCGATGAGTAAAACAAATTGCGTATCACCACCTCTGCGGAAATCAATCACATTATCGAAAAGCGAATGGGACAGTCTGAAATTAAATATCGCAAAATACAAAGATCGCGAATATGACGTACAGTAAAACCTGGATAAATGCAACGAAAGAATGCTTGGATAAGTGCAACATCGCTATCCCCTCCACTTGGGGGGATCCCCCTAGGCGAACCGAGCCGCTCGACGAGGAAATCGTGTAATATGATCCGACCGTAATATCGGTGTGACTAATACTAATTGAACGATAAAACTTTTTTATTTTTAACTTTTTCTTAATGAAACTTTTACTAACGCATTTGTGAGATTTTTCTGACTAAAATGACACCAAACATGATATAGTTTGAATTATATTTATAAACAATAGTAATAGAATAAACAACATAGAATTGACACCACGACTGAATATAAATGATGTCGGCTGAATACAAAAGATGTGTACGGAAACAGAATGGGCATGTCGGCTGAATAGAAAACATGTGTACGGACACAGAGTCGGCATGTCGGCTGAATAGAAAACATGTGTACGGACACAGAGTCGGCATGTCGGCTGAATAGAAAACATGTGTACAGACGCAGAATCGACACCTCGCTTGGATAAATGCAACATTAAATGCCCGGAATCGACACCTTGCTTGGATAAATGCAACATTAAATGCCCAGAATCGACACCTCGCTTGGATAAATGCAACATTAAATGCCCATTATCGCCACCGTGCTTGGATAAATGAAACCTTTGAAACCAGAGCCAACACCGCGACTGGTTTTGATTTCGATCTCTGTTGCTTTTCGCCAACCTTTAACATCAATTTTAGCAAGTAATTATAATTGAAACTATATCGTGTTTGGTACCATTTTAATCAGAAAAATTTCACCAATGCGATAGTAAAAGTTTCAATAAAAAAAAGTCAAAAATAAAAAAGTTTTATACTTCAATTAGTATTAGTCACACCGATACGTTTCGGCTCTTTCCGCCACTGTCTGTCTCTTTCTACGTTCACGCTTGGCTGGTCGTCGCGTGTAAATCGAGATTCGACACCTCGCTTGGATAAATGCAACCACTGGGTCCCAATGTTGGTTGCATTTATCCAGGTTTTACTGTACTCGTTAAGGTCGATTTATATTATCCCTTCAGACACGGGCCGTTTTCGATCAGTTAGGTTCCGACAAATATTGTTCTGTGTTATTGAATACGAGTGTTTATATATACCGTGATGGATCGGTTCAGACGCGTTCCGTTTCAGACATAAGACGACCGACATTCTCGAAAAGAATAATTTGACTGAAGCGATACGTGACTGAAACAATCGAAATGCGACCGAACGGACGCTGTCGTATGATATGCATTTGGTTCAGACAAAATCTGACGACAGAACAGACGTGGTGTGAGCAATATATTATAATAATGCAGAACGAAAAGTTAATAGAGTTAGTGAGGCATTATACTTTTTTGTAGAATCAAGAAGATAAAAATTATAGTGACAATTATAAAAAGGATGTCCATTAATTGTCTAAATAACGTCCAATATTCTCCACTAATGTTTCTTATTTTTAACATTTTATGGGTGCCAAAACGTCGCTTACTTTTCTTATTTTCTTCCTCTTCATCTAATAGTAAGGCTATGCAGCACAAATCTTTTAAAGATACATAAATGCGAAAACATATCGAACGATGGCGATTAACGTTCGCTGCCTGTCGTTGTTGGACGTGAACTGATAATATAAATACTACATCGTTTTTGTCGGAACCTAACTGATCGGAAACGGCCCGTGTCTGAACGGATAATATAAATCGACCTTTAGCGGGCGCAATTGTTGGTGCTGGATCCTGTCAGCTGTCCTCTCCGCCTTCTCGAAAATTGTCCCCTTCATTTTAGGATTGCGGCCATCGACGATTGTCAGGGCGAAAGCCATGTTGTTCTCCCCCACCCCTTCTGTCCTCTTTTTAATGGGCCTGCTCCCATCATCTTGATCCGTCGTACTCTTGACCTTGGTTGGAGGCGCGAACGGAAACCATGAACATCGATGGCTTGTTTTACATTCTGGACCTCCCCTGATTGAACGCAAAAACGATCTTTGATATTTCGAGATAGTCTATCTTTTCCAGACATAATTCCGATTGTTAGCGTAACAAACTCCTTCCTCGAAATCAGCGGCTTAAAATCACGTGTCGTCCTTGGTACTGAATATCGCCGGATGTAAACCCGAAACATCATTCGTGTGGTCCAATAATCCTGACCACTCTAGAACGTCCCTTATCGGTTCCGCGAAGATGATCGAAATTCCTTATACATACATTATAATAATCCGAATTTTCTACTAATTCACTTGTATCGTCGAAATCTCTCCAACATGGAGAGATCCCGTGTTTCAAAGAATAAGATATAATATGTGTGAGGAGAAGGGTATTTTAATAAATGATTTTAAACGATTTTGAGCCGAAATATTAATAATCGTTTATTGGCTCGATACATGCTTATGGGGAAAAAGCCCGTCGGCATAAAAAACCCCTTATTTTCTTATTATTACGTTTTGATTATATTAACGACCGGTGAAAATGCGTACGGTAAACGTTGTCGTGTTGTTGTAACATTTGACCATGTAGGCCAAGAGTATGAATGTAATATTCGACCCTGTAAGCGAATGCGGGTCCGGGTAGTTACATGTAGTAACCAACCCGGCAGGTCGTCGTTACGACAGCTTACAGGTATGTACGAATGTAGTGTAATACTTGACCATGTAAGCGAATACGGGTCCGGGTGGTTTCATGTAGTACCCAACCCGGCAGGTCGACGCTCGACAGCTTACATGATATCAGGACGTTAGGACCAATCCTAGTGAAACTAAACAAAGGCCCTGCCTCGACTCGTATTTCGAGGCACCGGCTGTTCACGGTGGTCTACGCACCGAACCACTTGAAATCATAAAATACCTTCGATTTCGACAAAAGTAAACGTCGACGACCGAACATTATATTTTATATTTTATATTCTATATTTTATATTTTTATATTTTTATATGTTACAAATTTCGCGCTTTGTAGAACCAAACCGCTTGGAAGGGAGTAATGTGGCGACGCAAGCAGACGAAGCGCCATCTACAAGAAAGAAAAGTTCCTAGACACGTGCAAATACACAGACGACTCTAGTACTAGCCGTGCTAAAGTAAAAATGGCAACACCGCGGGAGACCGGTCCGAATATATCTACATCTACCCTACTACTATCTGCCTCCCGAACTCCCAGACTCCCAGCCAATCAACGTCGTCAGACTCTCGGCTACTCTCTGGACTTCACATAACCTCTTTGGTTTCGTTCCAATAATTTCGCTTGTTTCAAGGTTTTTATTCACTTATATACACGTTTATCAATTCTTAAATGTTTCAATTTGATCCAAAGATGGTTTCATTTTGCTTCATACCTAAATTTTCTTGAAACCACTGTAAATATTTCAAATATCATGCTTCACAACACCAAACTACTTCGAGAGTACACAAAATTTATATCACATTTATAACAATTTTATACTACCACATCACTTCTACTTCCCATAGTTGCAACGTTTATGTATTGTTTATACATAATTAATACAAAATAGCGTATATTACTACAGCTTTTAATTAAAAAAGACGGTAATTACAATTCCGAGCACAGGACTCTGTTTTTGAAAATAGGACTCCCGATTGTCACGTGAGCGGTGTTGCCACGTTGTTCAGCATGGCTAGTACTAGAGTCGGCTGTGGCAAATATTTAATCGTTAGTCTTTTGTAAGAATCGTTAGAGAGTACGAGCATACGCGAATCAGCGAGTCAGAATAAAGTTAATTCAAAAGTGAATACACACTTTTACTTGTGTTCCCCTTTGAGAGATCGCCCACAAGGCTGCCGATTTGTAATCGTAGTCAGAATCAAGCGTTAGCTTGATTACGTCACTCGAACTGTGCTACGAAGGCAAGCGAAAAAGGCAACATCACCCGAACGCTGAGTGAGACGCACTACAGTCATGCTATCCTTCTCTCATTCTGAATGTTGAGATTGTCCCTTTTCGCTAAGTTTTGACTGCCGCCCACCTGGATTTTTCACAGCGCCCTATAACAAATCTCGCCCCATTCAAACTATATCGTGTTTGGTATCATTTTAATCAGAAAAATTTCACCAATGCGCTAGTAAAAGTTTCAGTAAAAAAAAGTCGAAAATAAAAAAGTTTTATAATTGAATTAGTATTAGTCACACCGATACGTTTCGGCTCTTTCCTTTGATCATCGGACCTCTCTCTCTCTCCTCCACTGTCTATCCCTTTTTACGTTCACGCTTGGCTGGTCGTCGCATGTAATCCGAGATTCGACACCTCGGCTGGATGCATGGAATGTCTGGTTCCCAACCTCTGTTGCATATATCGTATTCAGCTTTTACTGGATAGATGCAAGGTCCCTCCATTTATTAATTCTAAAGGTGGGTACAGACATGCAACAGAACACAGTAACGTATCACCGTCGCGTAACACACTGTGCAACATTTGTCGTTGCGCGACGATGTTACGTTGTGGACGTACACAGAATCTCGTGGCGTATCATCAGTGCGTAGCATTATGCCGTCCCATCAGTTCATGGTTCGTATGCACGTCCAAACTTGCATAGATGGGGTGTATCGTGAATGCGTAACATTTCTTTGATGGGACGGCGAAAAACCGACAATTGATGGAACGTTGCGATGTTGCGATGTTACGCTGTTACGCTGTTACGGTGTGGCGTCCACACTTGATACACGACGGGGTTACGTTACTGTGTTCTGTTGCATGTCTTGGAGCTGCATGTTTCAAGGAGCTGACACAAGTAAAAAAAAATGAATTAAAATAAAAAGTGGATTTGTATTTTTTGAGTGCATCGTTGCATTCACGAAGAAAATGAGGTCATAGAAAAATAAACATCATCATACCATTGAACTTTTACATGAACAGCTTTTTCCTATCTCTTACCAAATTCAAGATATAAAGGTGGGTACAGACATGCAACATAATACAGTAACGTATCTCCGTCGCGCAACACACTGTGCAACATTTGTCGTTGCGCGACGATGTTACGTTGTGGACGTATACAGAATCTCGTGGCGTATCATCAGCGCGTAGCATTATGCCGTCCCATCAGTTCATGGTTTGTGTGCACGTCCGAACTTGCATAGATGGGGTGTATCGTGAATGCGTAACATTTCTTTGATGTGACGGTGAAAAACCGACAATTGATGGGACGTTGCGATGTTACGATGTTACGCTGATACGCTGTTACGGTGTGGCGTCCACACTTGATACACGACGGAGTTACGTTACTGTGTTCTGTTGCATGTCTGTACCCACCTTAACTCGTCCTAATTGCATGACGTATCCTGTATACTTTTATTAATTAAAAAACGGTAAAACTTCGTCTTTGGGGACCACAAATTAAGGGGTCCTTTTTTTGTAGTTTTTGACCTGAAATTTTAGAAAATACAAGTTAAATGTCCAGGAAACCAATAGTTTAAGAAATACAAGTGTTTAAAAATGTACGTATTTAGTGACATTTGAGAGGTTAGAATGACGCCATATTGTTTCTACCCATCATCTGATTGGTTCGTTTAAGTGACTAAGTTCAAGTTACCTTATTCGAAAACGTACTGCTCCTTGATTGCTGCAATCAAGGAATCCATAAGATGAATTGTGTGAGATTTGCAGAATTTCCTCCACAAATACTCACACAGGCGATCGGCAAAGTCTTCGTCGTCGAAGCGGCCTCTTCCGCGCATCCAATCCTTTGCCGGTTGCCAGTTAGCTTCGATTTGTTGCGTATGAGTTCCATCAGGCGCTGTAATTAAAAAATACACAAAACATTTATTTACTATTACACGAATGTGACCGGCCGCCTTACGGCGGCCGGAAATTTTGATATAGCTTAACCAAACTGAAATAATTACCAACAAATTCGACGCTATGATTCACCATCTTATGCGTGAATCCTTCAGCAGCGAGACCCATGTAACTCCTAAATGAGTCCGTATGGATCTCACTGCCTGTAGCAACGTTTTCTTTGATTAGGGGGATCAAGGTTACCGCTTCCCGGTCATGAACGACAACCATTCTACAATCGTTGGTCGATGTGTCGACCATGCCAAGTACCCAGTGGCCGTCGATGATACGGCCACGGTTATACTTGCGCTTGCCGAATTTGGCCTCATCGATCTGAAATAATATTTAAAGTGCAGTAGTAGAAGACAGGAATAATAACAAAATTAATTAAAAACAGTATCAAAATTACCTGTACAACGATTGCAGAACCTCCTTCATCGATCCCGCCTAATTTCGGCTTGCCCGCTTGCATTTTGCAAACGTGGTCCACTATCATCTCCCGACAATAGCGGAACCACGCTGCAATCGTGTCCGTTAATAATACTTCCTGATCTTCTCCTACGTCGGATACCTCCGTTGCGGTAACCTCGTAGGAGAAGTCATAAGTGAAGCAATACATAAGCCTTAAAAAAAATATATATACAGGGTGTTCGACAACAGGTGGGCAATATTTTAAGGGGTGATTCTAGGGATCAAAATAAGACGAAAATCAAGAATAATGAAATAGCGTTTACGGCTTTGTTTTCCAGTTATTAACGTTTAAAAATTCGAGTAAAAAGCGCCAGAAACCTGCAATCCGCTCAGCACCGACGACCGAACGTCAGGTCAGCAGGGGTCGGTACAGTCATAACCAAGAATCGTTGAATAGTAGAAACTTACCTCGTGCTATTCTGTTTCTCGGTACAGCAGCATTCGGCTTCGATTCTTGGTTATGACTGTACCGACCCCTGCTGACCTGACGTTCGGTCGTCGGTGCTGAGCGGATTGCAGGTTCCTGGCGCTTTTTACTCGAATTTTTAAACGTTAATAACTGGAAAACAAAGCTGTAAACGCTATTTCGTTATTCTTGATTTGCGTCTTATTTTGATCCCTAGAATCACCCCTTAAAATATTGCCCACCTATTGTCGAACACCCTGTATATATAAGAAACAATTATAAATTTAATTGAAATTAATAATCAAATGATTTCAAATGAAAATTTACTTTATTGCCTTATGCAACGGCAGACAGACATCCTGAAAGAAGGAATCGACTGTGGCCGCGTACTGCTTGCAGTTACCGCGGCCAGCAGGGCATCGGAAACGGCCAAGACCGTGTTCCCCGCCTGCGTAAAGCTTCATGGGCCGTCGATGGGTACTACAATTCTTTGTAGTACGAAGAAGTCCCTTCTCCCTGGCCCATGAAACAGCCGATTCCTTCAAAGCGGGCAAGCTGCATAAATGATATTAAATAAAATTCACAAAAACCCAGATAATACATACAAAATATACAGAACATTAAAATGTATAAAGAAAATAACACATAAAATTCAAATACCTGCATAAGTTATACTTTATCGTACTCATTCTTATATATAAATATAAAAAAAAAACACAAAAAATATAAAAAATAAATAAAAATAGAAAAAACACACAAAAAATAAATAGAAGATAGAAAAAACACACAAAAAGTCAATTAAACATACAAAAAACACAGCAACAATAAAACACGGTTCTGAGAATGATGCTACCAAGAATATAACAGTTGAATAAAAAAATTGATAGAATTAACAAATGATACCTGAAATAAATGAACAGATTTCAAATTTATGCGCGAACCTTCGTGCGAACCAATCAGAAGATGGGTAGAAGCAACATGGCGTCATTGTAACCTGTCAAACGTCACTAAAAACGTACATTTTTATACACTTGTATTTCTTAAACTATTGGTTTCCTGGACATTTAACTTGCATTTTCGAATGTTTCAGGTCAAAAACTATAAGATTTGATACTTTCCATCGAGAAATTTGTGGTCCCCCAAGACGAAGTTCAGCCTAAAAAACATTTATTTAAAGAAGTTAATAACTTTTCTAAAAATAATTCTCAGATTCCATGTTTCTTCGGTTCTTCAGAGTAGGCATATATTTTTCAGCAGCTACGGTGCGCTATATAAAATCCTTGCGTTTGGTCAGTCAGAATTTATCGAAGCGGGACAAATCTATCATTTGGGTTGAAAGAAGGATTGCAATGATCACCGTACATCTCACTCTAAACACGCGCCAATGTTTCGCTTTCGTTCTTCGGGCGTATCGTCGCGATGCCTCTGGCGAGATGAGCGTTTGAATGTGTTTGTAAAAATAATTGACGCGCTGTTGCCTTCCTAGATCGTGTTGCGCGCACGCTAGCTGAGAATTAAACCTTTCAAATTCGTAACAAAACACGCAAGTCGCTCCACCAGGCCCAACGAAAAAACTGCTGCAATACCGACCTCTCCGATTTGGCCGGTCGGTATTACAGCAGATTTTTCTGCACAAAAATGGTAATACCCATAGACATACGGGTGGCCGATGAAAACGAGAGGGCGCTTTTTACTAATTCTGTATTCTATTCTGAATGTAAAAGAAATAGTCGGCTGTCGCATTGTACTTGACAAAATTTAAACGCAAAATTTGGTTGATAGTGCAAGTGTAGAAAATTTATTATACTTTTAGTTAATTAAAATATGCTTATGCTACAATATGTTACGTTGGAGTGAGGAACTGTTCACGCGTTACGCGCTTTCGAGACATTACGATATATTTTTGTAACACGCGGGGAGTTTAGGAGGCGTGTGATATCAGTAGCAATCGGCTGAGGGCCGGATGTAGGGACGAGCGCGTTCGTCATGGGAAAAATAGTTCGTGGCGATGCGCTGAGCGGCGGCTTGTGTGCGGCGATTTCAAAAAAAGAGGAGAACGTTTTCTGGTATGACAAGGGCGAGGTTCGGGTTCCTTCTCGGCCGCGGCTTTAGACAGATACACAGCTGGACGAGACACTAGCTGTCTTCGTAGAGGAGATCTCTCTCTGGGATGCACCCAATCAGGCGGCATTTCATTGCCCAAACAGCAACGCGCGACGAGGGCTCCACCTGTTCCTGAGACGTCAGGGTCGCGTTGTCTGCACAGGTATGATTACATGGGGCATCTCCCACTTTATTAAGAGCCGCGCAGTACTTCCCGCCGAGCTGGTGGTGTTCCGGAACCCGAGTAGTTAGTAAGAGCGCTCCGTTAACATAACATTTATGCTTCCGAATTCGAGTACCACCAAACCTAAATTGTATGGACTTGTAGATTTGTATTTTTTCTCCTTGATGGCTTTTTCCTCCACTCACTGACTGAGTGGAGGTTTTTTATGCCCATTAAAATCCTATTTTTTCCTTTCCAATTGTGCCTTTATTATTCCTTCTCCCAAATTCACATTCCTATATCAATTTAGAATTCCCCTTAAGAGATGTGTTGGTGACCCATGCCTGCTGTGGACATACGCTCGGCAAATCGACGCCGAGCTGCCTCGCCTTGAAGGTAACTGCGGGTTCGGCTCAGCCAACTTTAATTTATTAAATTTATAATAACTTTAGGAAATTCGAGACAGGAACTATAATTGAGAATGAAAAATAAATGATGGGAAATCCCAGAAAAATAAAGTTTCTTAGGTTACATCTTTTTTTATATAAAAATACTAAACGGTTAGGTTATGGTTAGATTAGTAAATAAATAGCGAATGAATATTTAAACAAAAAGGGATTAAAATACTACCCAGTAAAGAACAAGCCTTCTTTATTAATAAAATAATACAGTAGAACATGAACTCTATACACTTATAAGATAATTGAAAGCAATTATTGAACAAACATTATGTATACAATTTGGTTGAGACGATTCCGGATCGCTTGTACTATCATGCTGTACACCTTGGTTTGATCTGTAAAAATAAATAAGTTTAATAACAATTTCTTTTTGATTTTATACTATTTGAATGTAAAAACTGTTACTTATACTTCCTGATGAATCCACTATTAGGAAAGTAAAAATTAATAGGAGAGTGTGAAGAGACCCACCACCACCCCCGTCAGAGACGGTCCTCTTCACTCTCCACATCTGTACTTTTGTGCATTTGTATACTTACGCCTTTGAACATTATTGGACAGCTCTTCATATGCGCTGTGTACACTCACAGGTGCAATTGCGATCTTCGATTGTAATCCTTTACTGTTAAATAAATAAATACATACATATTGCGGACCTCTTAAATAAATAAATACAACATGATAATGATTATAAATGAATTCACGTACAGGTAATAAAAATAAAAGCTTTGTACTTACCTTTTTATACACGTGTGTTCCCGTTTCCTCCCAGATTATAAATTGTTTTCCCTACCGATAAAATAAACAAGTAGCTGAAAGTAAAAATTAATAGGAGAGTGTGAAGAGATCCACCACCACCCCCGTCAAAGTTATTATTATACACCTCATCATGTGTGGTGTGTGTACCGCCGAGTGTAGTCTCAATAAACTGTAGAACAGCTCATCATATGAGCTGTGGGTACTCGACGGTGCAATCGCAATAGACTATAGAACAGCTCATCATATGAGCTGTGTGCACTCGTCGGTGCAATTCTGATTTTTATGTACATCGTCACATGTACTTTCTTGTGTACTGTTACATGTATTGTTATTCTGTTTTATGTATGCAGGCTCTCTAATAGGTTGCTGCCGATTAAATCTACTGTCTATAATTTCTGGCAACATGGAGTCTTCATAAAACCTTTTCAGTTTTTGCTCCATTTCTGTTGCCCAGAATCTGTCGTCTCTTTCTACTTTTGTAATTTTTATTCCTTTCTAGGTCCATAAACAGAATAGAGCACATTGTCTATTCGTTATGTGCAACTGTCATTGCACTTGATAATAGTAATGATGAATTTTATTCATTTCATCACCCCGGAAAATACAGGAAGTTGCTCTATTGCTTCAGCAGGCGATAAATCCTTCGCCGATTCAGGGCATTTCACTTCGACGATAGTACCATCGTCCACGAGGCCGTCAGGAGTTGCACCTAAATAAGACACAACGGCATCGATGAATAAACCACACGGTAGAATTCGAATTCTCAGTTCCGTTTCCAATTGCCTCAAGACATTTGCCTCGTTCTCTCTTCCGTATTCAAGGGAACGCAAATATTGAATTTGCGGATACATTATACTCTTTATCGTATTTCCTCTTGGTGTATTCTTTCTCAATCGGCATACCTTGCCGAAATGTGATGCAGTTAATAATTTTTTACGGTAGGCTATCCATTTTTCGCTCTTGGCCTGATTCGAGTTTCTGCTTCAATGTTATGTCGCATCGTTTGCCACTGAAGGAGTGTAAGCATGTGCTTCTCACATTCAAAAGAGAATACTGCTTCTTCCATATCTGGTTTTTCTGCCGTGGGGCCGTAATCTTTGTCGCACGATTGCTTTTCGTATCGAGATGCTTTGACTTCTTCCTTATATTTTGCTGCCATTTGCGATGCATGCTTACGTCGTTGTTCCATATTTTGTACCATGGCTGTCGGTTCCTTGTTCATAGCAGTACTCAATCGGCTGAACGACTCTCCTAAATTGAAATGAAGAACAGCAGCAGAGACTCTACCCTGATACGAGCCCTTGCGTCCAAAGTTTATTCTTTTGCCACCGATGAATTTCGCAATTATGTTATTGAAACTTTCCACTGCATTATTATTTAATCCATATAACAAGCTTTCAGCTTGAGGAAAGAGCGGTTGCATCGCTTCTTCAATGCTTTGATAAATACCGCATTCTTTTAATTGTGGAACGTAGTTCACTCTGTTCGGGTCAGAGTATTTGTTGCAGAAGTATGCTAGTCGTTGACACTCCTGATGTTCACCGAAAACACGGCTCGCTACATTTTTCATATCTGTTTTTAAATTTTTTATTTGATCAGGGAGTGTTACTTTCTCTTTGAATCGATATTCTGCAGCTTTCTTCACACCAGTGCGCAGACGAAGGGCATTCTTTTTTACAATAGCTCGTAGTTCCTTGAAGCGGCGTTTAGTGACGATCTCATTTGTTTTTCTACTAAAGTTGCGTAGCAGGTGATAGGTACATTCAATTTTTCGTACATGCACCATATACTCTTTGTATGGATCATTGTCCAATATCTTTTTGTACACCCTGCTATCTCCATCGGCAACTAATATTGAATATATCAGGCCGTGCATTTCTATGCTGCATTTAAATCCGTCTACAATAGCAGCACTTTCCATACCAGTTGAATTCTGGTTACGACCCCAATTTTTGAAGCAACGATGCAGCCGTGCCTCTTCCTTCTTCTTGGGAGCGGTTTCGCAAATTATACAAAATTTATTTTTTACATTGATGTAAAGCACCTTTTTGGTGTGGTATCCCACGATGGCTTCTACACCAGACAGAGAGTTGTAATCACCTCCACGGTATGATCTCTTCATCCAGCTGCCATCTGCGACAACTGGAATGCATGGTATATTACAGCCTGGAAGTATATCGCCTCTTGCTATGGCTAGTTCTTTTTCTAATTTTCCTGCGTCTTCTATTTCCCGTTGCACAGCCAATTCGAACGCATCGATTATTTCATCTTGGCATTTTTTAAATTCTCTTGCTCATGCACGACACGTTCATGCCAGAAAGTATTTCTTCTAGTTGATTGTATCCGCCGCCTGTCATCATTGTACCGGAAACAGCGCTGCGGTTGATGTCCATTGTGTTATCACTGTTCTGAAGGCACGATACGCACTCAACGTGATTACACATTTGGCATTTTACTTTATACTTGTTTTCCAGTCCGTTCTGTTGACATCCAATTACTTGGAAGTGTTCGACGCCACAGCCGATACTTGAATGTTTTCCAAGCTGTATTATTTGCTTGAAAACATGTTGAAAATCGACGAAATCTATCCCGTTAGAAACTGGTTTTTCTTCTAACTGCGGTGGTTCTGCTGTTTCTATCAATGCGTAATCTTCTAAATCCGATTCAATTTCTTCCACGTTTTCCTCATACGCTTCAATTTCTTCCATGTTTTCTTCATACGCTTCCACGGTAGAAAAATTATTCGCAGCAGGCGAGTGTGGCAGCATCTCATAAGAGGTGGAAGGTTCTTCAATCACAGAAAAATCGTCCGCAGCAGGCGAGTGTGGCAGCATCTCATAAGAAGTGGAAGGTTCTTCAATCGCAGAATAATCATTCGCAATAGGCGAGTGTCACTTCTTTTCGGAAGAACTGGTACCTGCATCGTCTACGGTACAGGTGCTCTGACTTACCGCGAGGTACGCTGCCTTCTTCTGTTAGAGGTCTATGGGATCTTAAGCGTGAATAAGCGCAACACAAATCTTGATTTATTTTGTTCCATAAATACAGAAATATATTTTAAACATAGGATACCTTTCATATATGCGCATTAAGAACGAAGGAAAAAAAGACGTAAAAGATATATCATAAAACAAAAGACAATAGAAGAGCGCGCACCATAGTACGAGGAAGTCCTCCAGAGAGGACATCTAATGCGTTAGGCGCGATTACCTGAATTATAAACAGTCGTGGTGATTATATCCAACATCTTCAAACGTCGCCCAAGTAGAAATAACACACACACACATACAGGTACCAAATAAAATCAATTGCTTATTACGGAAGGTAGGGCTATTCAAAAGTTACGGCGACCGAATAAGTGTGAAGTTAAACGAATGAGGCGAGTGTGCATGGGAGAGAGAGAGAGGGAGAGAGAGAAAGAAACCGAACCGTTCAAATGTTCGAGTACCTTGATCACAGCTGATAGCTTGATCGCGACGGGTAATCCGACACATCCCAGTCATACAGGATTGCCTTGAAATAAGCAAGTGGCTCGGGACAGAACAGTTGCTTATTTCGAAGCAGGTATGCTATTCGGCTTCACTTAGTTCTCGAAACGGGACGATAGAGAACGCGAGAAACGAATGAGAGATCCGAGGTAGCGGCAAATCATAAAGTGATCGGCCGAGCAGCGAAGTTATTTTTTGAACAAGGATAGAATATAGCATGCCCTCTCATTCTCGCACTATACGTTTCCAAAGGCATGTAGAAGCACATGGACGAAACATGCTCCAATTTACTAATTGCCTGTTACACTTCCTCTTATTTCTTTTTACGATTATTAATATTAGTGCACATCTGTGTACGAATGTTATATAATTATTGCTAGGTTTTAAATAATACACAGAACATGTAATTACAAATATCAAAAATGTTCCCTAAATTATTGATATACATAAATGGATATACGAAAAGATGTTTTAAATGCCACTCTTGAGGAAATAAAGAAAATTTAATTGTGAAACTCTTTTTCACTGGCGCATCGACAAGGAGTTTTATATATTTTGTATATTGTTGTTACTCGCAGTATACAGTAAAACCTGGATAGATGCAACGAAAGAATGCTTAGATAAGTGTAACATCGCTATCCCCTCTACTTGGGGGGATCCCCCTAGGCGAACCGAGCCGCTCGACGAGGAAACCGTGTAATATGATCCGACCGTAATATCGGTGTGACTAATAATAATTGAACAATAAAACTTTTTTATTTTTAAATTTTTCTTAATGAAACTTTTACTAACGCATTTGTGAGATTTTTCTGATTAAAATGACACCAAACACGATATAGTTTGAATTATATTTATAAACAATAGTAACAGAATAAACAACATAGAATTGACACCACAACTGAATATAAATGATGTCGGCTGAATACAAAAGATGTGTACGGACTCAGAATCGGCATGTCGGCTGAATAGAAAACATATGTACGGACACACAATCGGCATGTCGGCTGAATACAAAACATGCGTACGGACGCAGAATCGACACCACGCTTGGATAAATGAAACATTAAATGCCCAGAATCGACACCTCGCTTGAATAAATAAAACATTAAATGCCCAGAATTGACACCTCGCCAGGATAAATGAAACCTTTGAAACCAGAGCCGACACCGCGACTGGTTTTGATTTCCATCTCTCTTGCTTTTCGCCAACTTTTAACATCAATTTTAGCAAGTAATTGTAATTGAAACTATATCGTGTTTGGTACCATTTTAATCACAAAAATCTCACCAATGCGCTAGTAAAAGTTTCACTAAAAAAAAGTCAAAAATAAAAAAGTTTTTGATTCAATTAGTATTAGTCACACCGATACGTTTCGGCTCTTTTTTTTTATCATCGGACCTCTCTCTTTCCGCCACTGTCTATCTCTTTCTACGTTCACGCTTGGCTGGTCGTCGCGTGTAACCCGAGATTGGACACTTCGCTTAGGTAAATGCAACCACTGGGTGCCAATGTTGGTTGAATTTATCCAGGTTTTACTGTAGTAATTCCTCCGAGATTGCGACTGTGGTCGGAATCGAAATGTTGCAATGCCGTTAGAGGAGACATGAAATTCTATGACTGGGTGGCAAGACTCTGTCGCCGCGGCTCGCCTTTGTATTAAAAGAGGGTCGTAAAAGAGAAGGATAGCATGAGAGACTCGGAACACATCAGAATAGCTACAGTATTGCCTCGAAATAAGCAAGTGGTCTCGACTTCGAAATATGTAAGCAAGTCGCTATCCCCTCTTCTTTGTTTGAAGTCGCCCGCAAAGTGAAAGGTACGAGAAATGAGTGAGAGGTCCATGAAAGCGCGAAGCCGATGTTTAGGGTAATAAATTTCACGCTCGGCTGAGCAGTGACATTGGTTAGTAGAAGAAGGATGGAATATATATAATGCTTTCTCAGTCTGGTATATTTGCTTCGAAATAAAGAACTCGCTCCGGATGATACTGACATACTGGGATATGTATTAACTGTGAGTAACAACAATATACAAAATATACAAAATATACAAAATATACAAAATATACAAAACTCCTTGTCGATACGCCAGTGAAAAAGCTGATGTCCTGTAAAAAAATTATAATTAACTTTTTGAGTAAATTTAGTTTCTGTTTTTTTCTACTATTATTTCAGAAAATCTTTTCTTACCGTATATTAGTCTTTTCACGGTTGGCTTTCTCTTCTCCGTAGCGGTTCTTTTTCTAAAATCGTTTTAAGTGCCTCCCCAATGATTAAGGTTGCGTCGTTATCATTACCATACTCCTTAACACGTTGAATGCCATGCCAATTTTACCGGAATTGTCCATGGCGCCACGATGAATTTTCTATTATGCGCTCAGTCCGAGTGCGCCGGTCAGCGGTGGCCCCCATGGCGTCACTGTCAAGATCAGTGCCGGTCACCGGTGACCCCCGTGGCATTCAACGTATTAATAATGTTTTCAAATATGATTAAGTCCCTCTTCATTTTTTCAATTTTCTCTGCTTCAGTTGTTTGGATTTGTTATGTAGCATCATGTTCTTCCTCTTTTTCTTCTTCTTCATTTTCACTTCTTTCTATTTCCATCGCCGTACTGTCATCTTCATAATTCATTGCCTCCTGTTCCTCCAAATGTGTAAGTACGGTATTTAATTCTTCGCTGTCATTGTTTTCGCCCGTGAGAGCATTAATAATGTCCGTCATTTCTGAGTGTATGAAAGTATTGCATATATCGATTTGTTCTGATTCCCTGCAGAAAATTTTGTTCCAACTGGCTTGTAGATTGGCAGATGTAATATCCGTCCATGATTCCGCCACTAAATTTATGCAGTCTTTAATATTAAATTTACAATAAAACTCCTGTATTCCTTGCTCATATTGCAAAACTCGGCGTAACATCTTATGTCTATAGGTTGTTTTAAATTTGGCAATAACGCCTTGGTCCATGGGTTGTATCAGGGATGTCGTATTGGGGGGTAGATAAATAATTTCAAAATTTTCATGTACTTGGGGTGTAATAGTTTTATGGCGGGAGCAGTTGTCCACCAACAGAATGACTTTATCTAACATACCGCTTTCTGTTTTGTACATTTGTACGCTAGGTTTGAAATGCTCCTCGTACTAGGAATTAAAAATTTCTTGCGTCATCCACGCTTGACGCTGTGATTTGTATACCACTGGCAAATTTCCGCAGTTTCTCAAAGCTCGTGGATTTTGAAATTTGTGAATAAAAATCAGGGCCAATTTATGTGTACCAGTTGCATTACTACACAAGCCAATGGACACCCTATCCTTTTTTAATTTTCTGCCTTCCAATTTACTTTCTGTATCTGTTATAAGGCTTTTCGAAGGAATAGTTTTCCATAAAAGGCCTGCTTCGTCCATATTAAAGACTAAATTTAAATTTATATCCTCTTCCGCGATTTTGTCATTGAATATCTTTATGAAATTTTGCGCACCATCTTTGTCAGCACTTGCTTTTTCACCATGAGCATGGGCTAAGTGGATCGCATAGCGTTGTTTGAATCTCCACAACCAGCCCTTGCTTCCGGCATATGAGGTTCCTCCGTGCGCAGCCAACATTTCGCGGGCCTTTTCCAGCAACAGCAAATCTGTTATAGGGTTTCCCATCGCTCGTTGTTGAACGAACCATGTATACAATCGCTCTTCTAAATCTTGGACCGAAGATCTTCTTCGATTTTTATGCTGTAATACATGGCCCCCTCGGGTCCCAAAAGCGGATAGGAGTCTACACTCTCGTCGAATCCGATGAATCACATCCGGCGATACTCCATATTCTCGAGAAAGTGCCTTCACCGTAATTCCCTCCTGTAATTGTTCGGCAATTTGCATCTTCTGCTCCACTGATAGAAAAACTCGTTTCTTTTTTTGAATTTCCGCCATGATTACAAAAAAACTGCACTACAACTGTTGACACTATCGATTTTCACTTTCTGTACTACTCCAGCAACGGTTGTCTAAAGACTGACCAAAGCCGGAATGGTGTGAATTGTATGCACCGATTCAGGTACAGATTCTTGGGTTTTTCCGGAAAAGTCATGACGTGTCTGCATGAAGGGACAAGAAACCTTCAAGTACCTACAGGGCCGCATTTTCTTTAAGGCGTACGATTTTATTCAACAACATCAAATAAATCTTAAGCAAAGTAATAAAAAAATAATATTTATTTTTCAATTTACATTCTATCCTTGTTCAAAAAATAACATCGTTGCTCGGCCGATCACTTTATGATTTGCGGCTACCTCGGATCTCTCACTCGTTTCTCGCGTTCTCTATCGTCCCGTTTCGAGAACAAAGTCAAGCCGAATAGCTACCTCCCTCGAAATAAGCAACGGTTCGGTCCCGAGCCACTTGCTTATTTCGTGGCAATACTGTAATACTAGAATGAGAAAGCATATTCCATCGTTCTTCTACTATTTCCCGCAGCACAAATTTTTCTTATTACACAAAACTATTTATCTATTTTACTGGAACTTTCCTTTTTTATTTTATTCTAATTTTTAGTTCACGCCATGTATTTCCAGAAGCTTCGTACCTGGGCCCATAACCTGTTGGCCAAAAGTTTATCATGAATACTGTAACGTCAAAAGGTCTCTCTCTCACTGAATCCTCGGCGTTGCTTATGTATTTTATTTAGTTTAGTTATATGAATTTGGATGATGAAAGAGGAGTTTAAAAAATGCGCCACAGAACGTGACAATACCTTTATTCAAGATTAATACGCTTTTTATGAGACGAGAAATAAAGTTAATCACCATGTGCATGGAATATCCCACAATATCACATCTAATAGTCACATACGCAACATGTTATGTGGTGTTTACTGCTTTTTACCCGACTTCGAAAAGGAGGGGGATACTCAATTCGATGTGTATGTATATTTTTTTTTTTTATGTATGTTCACTGATTACGCCGGGCCGGATGGACCAGTCGGAACGAAACCTCTTGCATCTGGTAGAGTATGTCTCCCGATTGGTCCCGTTAAAAAAACATTTTGCATTTTTTCATTCCGAACGCTTTTTATTGCAAAAAGACGTACTATTTCATGTACGTGCGCCGTACGTTCGTCGATTACTCCGAGACAGATGGACGAATCGGAACGAAACTTTTTGCATCTTGTAGAGTATAACTCCCCATTGGTCCTGTCAAAAAGATATTTTGCATTGTTTCATTGCTAACAATTTTTTTGCAAAGAACGTAATACTTCATTTATATCTTCCGGCGTTTATACTGCAGGGAATTTACCAATTGCGATGAAACCTTTCACATTTAGTAGGAGGTATATCCGCGATGATCCCACTTGCAAAAATTTATGGAATTTGTTAATAACTACTGTTATAGCAAAAAATCTATTCCTTCATGGTACTTTGCAAGGAATGTATCGTTCACGATGAAACCTTTCATATTTAGTAGGATATACAGGGTGTCACGCGACTACCTCGACAGCCGAAGAGCGATGATTGCTAAGGTGATTCTAAACAACTTTTTCTTTTGCCAAAATGTTGGTTAAGGCTTGGTCCTCGAGTTAGTAACAAAAAACACCGACCAATCCGAGCGCGTATAGCACACTGACCCAGGGACTGCAGTGTCGGGTACGAAAACCGGGCCTGACACGAATGCACGGCTTGACACCCCGTTGGCATAGCACAATAAAAAAACTGAACTGGTAGAACATTTTTAGTGGTTGTTTAGAGTGAATACGGAACCTAATCTCTTGTCGCCTGTCATAATGTAAAAAAGGAAATTCTAAGGATTCTAAACAACAAATAAAAATGTTTGAAGTGGAATAATTAATAAACGTTTGAATTGAAGGCTACGTTAATGATGAAAAATTTGAAAACAATTTAACTGAAAATCACCCATTCGTTTCTAAATTAACTTGTTACGCTGAAAGCAAATAATTCCCGCTAGGTCACTGTGTCGATTCTGAACATTCAACGAGGAAACACCTCGTCTATTATTCATATCTAAGTGCAATAAATGAGGGCAGTTCACTGGCCCGATCATGAAAACAGCTGTTCTACCGAACGTGTTTCCTTGTTTCCCAGTGACAATTATCTACTTTCAGCGTAGTAGGTTAATTTAGGAACGAATGCGAAAGTTTCACTTAAATTGTTTTCAAATTTTTCATCATTAACGTAGCCTCCAATTCAAACGTTTATTAATTATTCCATTTCAATCATTTTTATTTGTTGTTTAGAATGCTTGGAATTTCCTTTTTTACATTATAACAAGCGACAAGAGATTAGGTTCCGTACTCATTTTAAACGACTAGAAATGTTCCACCAGTTTAGTTTTTTTATTGTGCTATGCCAACGGAGTGTCGAACCGTTCGTTCGCGACCTACGTCAGGCCCGGTTTTCGTAGCCGACATTGCAGTCCCTGAGCCCGTGATTGCTCGGTGTTTTTAGTTAATAACTCGAAAACGAACCAACATTTTGGCAAAGGAAAAAGTTGTTTAGAATTACCTTTGCAATCATCCCTCTTCGGCTGTGGAAGTAGTCGCATGACACCCTGTATTTCCGCGATGATCCCTGTCTCAAAAATTTATGAAATTTTTTGTTTAATAACCATTTAAATTCGGTCAACATTTTCCGGTTTATGGTTATTAGCTAAGCAACAGAAACCCAAAATCACCTTATACTATCCTACAAATACTACTGGTTCCACTAAAAAATGTGAAATAAAATAATTTTGAACAAAACACAAATCCGACTTCGAAACGCACTAAAAAGTGTAAAATAATTTCTATTTCATTTATACCAATATTCCATAGCTATTAATAATATCTACTTAATCCTTAAGTAGGATACCAAATACATTTCAAAGTTTTCGGAGGTGGCGCAAAATTAAAAATACCCGAACAAACGATGCTGCCAATAACGATTTGATTGCGGTATGGCAAACTTGGTAATTAATAAGTTGTAAGAGAAAAATTATAGGTCCGGCTGAAAACATTTGTAATTGTAACGTGTAAGGAGTGCGAGGCCGCGAAACCGCGGGCCCCGCCGGTACGCGCGCCGATAGGTGGCGACCGCGCGCACCGCGAGCGAATATATACCGGGCCGCGAGACGCCGCAAGGCAGATCTATTCTCGGAAGCGAGTCTACTCGACAAGCGATAAAAAGATACGATCAACTTCATTTTTGGATTCCTGCAATATTCCGCCAGCAGCGATGGTCGGACGGGTTGCGTCTGCGGCCGTCCGCCCATGAAGGCATCTAGCCTCCGATCCTAGCTATTCCGCTACCTCCGCCGAATCGCCGCGCTACCGCGCAAGGATGGCCAACATCCCGTCTCGCGACCGCGCCGCAACCGAACCGCGCCGTGACCGCTCGATACCGCGAGCGGTACCGTTACTTTTAAAACCGCTAGGTTAAGAATACGTAGATATAAGTACCGTAAAGTGATAGGACGTCTAGGGCCATAGTATTAAGATAATTGTAACTTCAGAGTAAGTATATCTCTTTTCACACACATACCCAACGGACGTTACTCATTCACCCGAACCCCGGACTTACCGGCTGAGTCGGCAAGCCCCCGGCGGTAATCCGTCACAAACGATTGTATCAGAAATTGGCAGCACTCCTGATGTACATGCACTATACTGCAGTTCACGAGAGACCATACTTAACTCGCGCAGCTCACTAGGTCTAGAGAGATTTTTAATAACGTGTGTTATTCCCCTCTACAGCTTGCTTCTTATTATACTTTGGATCATATAAATGGTGGGCAAAAATATATGACGTACGATAACTGATAACCGGTGATAATATTGTAAAGTTTCATGATGCAATGAAAATTCTATTATTTTCCGAAAAAAAATGATGTGAACGCAAAGTAAGAAGCAAGCTGTAAAGGGGAATCACACACGCTATTAAAAATCTCCCTGGACCTAGTGAGCTGCGCGGGGTAAGTGCGGTCACTCATGAACTGCAGTATGGTTAATTCGCAATGAGTATGTTGATTCTCGTTGAATATTGTTTACTTGAAATTATCAAATGGGTCATTTATCATAGATTGCCGACGCCCGAGTTAGGATCTTCCTAGTAGAGGAAAAGTTTTTAATTTTGCGCCGCCTCCGAAAACTTTGAAATGTATTTGGTATCCTATTTAACGATTAAGTAGATATTATTAATAGCTATGGAATATTGGTATAAATGAAATAGAAATTATTTTACACTTTTTTAGTGCGTTTCGACTCGGAGTTGCCCAATCCCCGCAAGGGGCGAGAGAGACCAGGTCGACCTAGGTCGTACCAAGCTGAGCCCCAACCGAGCGCCTCTCCAGGTGACGGATAGGAGGACGATCGGAGCGTGAAGGGGACCCATCAGGGGACAGGACGAGCCCAAATCGTGAGCAAGTCGCGTAACCACGACAAGCTGGAGGGACAGGGCGGGGAGTAGCAACCGCGGGACATAAAAGGGCACGGCCGGCGGACAGCTCCCCGACTGACCACTTAGCGAAAAGGGGCAAAATCTTCCTTGCCCCGTCAAGCTTCAGGGAGGCGCTCGTCGCGGGCAGGAGGGTGGCACCTTCAGGCTACCCCGAGACTACCCTGACGACGGAGCAGGGGGATCTTGTATTAAAAACTCTCGAGGCGGAATTGGACGCTATACCAGCCGGTAAAGAGGTCCCCCGCTTCGAGGGAAACAAGCATGAACAGGGGGTAATATGGGTCACCTGTTCGGACGACAAGGCCAGGGAATGGCTGAGAAGTACAGTGATCAGGGTGAGGTCCTGGGAAGGCGCTGCTCTCCAATTACTGGATAGAGAGTGCCTTCCTAGGCTGCACAAATTGATTACGGTCATCCCTAGACCACCTGCGGAACGGGACTAATTTTGAGCCGTCCTAAAAGGCAGAACCCGGGCCTCAACACTCAGCATTGGAGGCCGTGGGACCGGAGAGAGGAGACGAGATCAGTCCAACTGGTCGTCCCTTCGGGCCCTCAGAAGCTGGGGCTACGTGGCTCACGTTGGGCTAGGCAGGGTGCTCTTCAGGGAGCCCTGTGCAAGGACCAACGGGGGCCGCGAGGAACCAGCGGCAAACGAGGGCCCAGCCAAGGAGGGCAGCTCTAAGACCACAGAGGCCACGGCGAGTGGGGGGGACAGCGTGGCCCGGGACACGGTGGGAGTATCCGTGTCCGCGGGCACCGGGGTCGTCCCTCTCGCGACAGTGACTTCACGGACAAGAGAGACGCCGAGACCGCAGAGGCCGCCGCAAAGACCGCGGTGGCAGCAGAAGGGTCAAACGGCCCGGTCGTAATTACGGGGACTAGAATCCCAGGACCGGAGGCCCCAAGGGCCCCACAAACAGGAAAAGGCGGCCAGGGGTTCTCTGGGAAGGGACCCAGGCTCAGGCCGTTAAGAGCCCAAGCGATGGGCAGGGTGGGTCTGTCGGAGACTCGGAGTGGGGTCCAAAGGACCATTCTCTCAGCAAAAGCGAGGTGTAAATAGATGGGCCGAACCAACGGCACACTAAACACCAACGCGATACGCACGAGAGGAGGTAACACTGCAGTCCCTATGGCTGCAGGATGCCTCTCAATCTCGCAGATCAGCTTGCAGCACTGCAAAGCGGCCACGGACCTGCTTCGTTGGCGCCTTGCGGCGCAGCACACAGACGAGCACTAGCACACAGATATAGCCCTAATATAAGAACCCTGGATAACCCAAGGGCAAGTAGGGGGGCTAGATCGGAAACAAGGTTCCATCTTCCATGGGGACTTGGAGAATGGACTCAGAGCATGCGTCTACGTGAAAAGAGGGCTCAGGGCAACGAAATTGACAGAGTTCTGTACAAGAGACCAAGCAGCAGTCTTATTGCCAGTCGGGGCGGGAAGCAGCGGGGCGGGAAGCAGCGGGGCGAATCTTGTGATTTGCTCGACCTACCTGCCCTACGACTCTGAGGGACCCCCGTCTACGAGGGAACTCAGAGACCTGGTTGACTACTGCGAGGTCAAAGGGCTGCAACTAGTGATTGGGAGCGATGCAAATGCGCACCACATCGTCTGGGGCAGCAGCAATATAAATAGGAGAGGCGAGGTGTTATTGGAATACCTCTCAACCACGGACCTGGAGATTCTAAACAGAGGCTCCAGCCCAACCTTTATTACCTCTAGGCGACAGGAGGTACTTGACATTACGCTGGGCTCCGCAAAGGTGGCCCAAGCTATACGAGATTGTCGTGTAGATGAGGAGGCTACACTCTCTGATCACAGGCTAATCACTTTCAAGCTATCGACAGATTCGGACCTAAGGGCCTCGGAAACATACAGGAACCCTAGGATCACCTGTTGGCCTTAATACCGAAAGAGCCTAAGGGAAGAGCTGAGGGGGCACTGCATGAAACCAAGGACCACGGAGGGGGTCGAGACCGAGGTCGCGAGACTACAGACCGCGATCATCGGCTCCGACGAAAGGTCCTGTCCACTAAAACAAAGGAGGGAGAGCAGAAGGGTTCCCTTGTGGAACAACGAGCTGAACAGAGCTGAATAGAGCCAGGACCCGGAAGCTACTGAATAAAGCCACGAAGGCGAACACAGAAGAAGCTTGGGGCTCTTATAAAGAGGCTCAGAAAGCTTACAAGAAAATGATCAGAGCGTCTAAAAGGGAGACCTAGAAATACTTCTGCCAAGAGACCGAGGCCCTACCGTTAGTAGCCAGGCTTCGGAAGGTATTCATATCCGGGCCTCCGCAAAAACCGGAAGGTCTGAAACTTCCAAATGGAGGTGTCACAGCAGACTCGATGCAGACATTAAGACACCTCGTGGAGTTGCACTTCCCAGGCTCGGAGCTGGTACCGGAGGAACAATTCCAGGTATGGTTACCTGGATCAACAACATGCTGCGAACCAGGACCATAATAACCTCCTCCGACGGGTCTTCGTTGAGGGCACGCATCGCAAGGGGCTGCCCGGAGGGGGGAGTCCTATCTGCTGTGGACCCTTGTGGTGGACGGGCTACTCCGCAGGCTCAGTGAGGAAGGTTTCCTGGTGCTAGGGTATGCGGATGACATTTGCATATCGTTCAAGAGCAGACACCCGGACTACATAGCGAGGAGACTGCAGCAAGCACTCACACTCGTGCAAAAATGGTGCCTATCACATAAACTCAAGGTAAATCCTACCAAGACGGAGATGATACTATTCCCGAGGAAAAGGTGCTTTGATTTCAAGGCCCCCTCATTGTTCGGGGTGGAGATCGGTTTATCCACTCAGCGAAATATCTAGGCACAAAAGGCAATTGCAACCTACTGAGCCTGCAGAAGGATGTTTGGAACAACGTGCATTCCAAAAATGACTGATATCCCAACAAAAAAACTCACATTAAAAAAAAGGCCAAGTTCAGGATGCCTCCCACAAAATAATGTGCCTATGAAAGTAGTGATATTTAAGAATTCCAGCCAAGGCATGCGCTATTTTGATACGTCCACCTACAAGTTTTTTATTTGTCCTTATTAATGGGGGATTTTTTTTATTACTACCTTTGTCCAAACTTTCTTGAGAGATACTTGGCCAGATTCGAAATTGTTTGTGTTTATATAGGTTTGAAGTTTTTTTCCACTGCAATAGTGATCGTAATTAATTTTCAATCATTATAATAAGGTTCAGCATATACACCATTGTTTGATAGATAATATCGAATTTGGCCAAGTATCTCTCAAGAAAGTTTGGACAAAGATAGTAAGGATATTAGTCATTTTTGGAAGGTTAACTAGTCAAGATTTCGAATTTTCAGGTAAGTTTGAATCAATTGCCTATTTGTTCTACTTTCTCGAGTTTTTGCATGGTATTGAATGGACAAAATTTTTTAACTGTGCGCCGCCTCCGAAAAGGTTGAAATGTACTTACTATTGTAGGCATACGATATTCGAATATCGGCTATGGACAGCCATTAGCAGATGTACGTGTACATATATATATATATACGTATCTATGTTAGATGTATGTTTGTTGACATCTTACTTCCCGTGTCCTCGCATAAGGTTTTTCGTACAAATATACGGACACGGTAATTAGTTCAGTTGCTTGACGACGGCGGGGTCAAATAGATCTAATCGTTTCATTATTTTCGCTCTTTACAGCCTCCTACAGTCTAAGTGTGGGGTTACGGAATCCGTCGCGCGATCGCGTTGTTTTGCTACAGTTTTAAAACGTGGTGCATGTAACCGTTTGAACTTTGTTCTGTCGTGATTGCCACCGTTACCGTTCCGCGCCGTTCGAATTTTGTGAGTTTCGTGTCCCGTGTCATCAGTTGGAAAGACCGAACTGTGTTCGCTTCATTATTATAATAGACTTGTTGCCGTTATTTGTGGTTTTATTGCAACTGTGGTCTATTTCGTTTGTGCGATCGGCTGTTAACGGTTCTAAGATGGCGACGAAGGAACCTACTAATTACACGGTGGCAACATTGAAGGAGGTCGCTAAACAATTCGGCTTACCTACAAGTGGAACAAAGGCTGAATTAATCCAGAGATTAACTGAACTTCAAACCGATATTTGGGAAAATATCACCGATTACATTAACGTATCGCCGGATCAGGAATTGTCGGAAAACATTCCCTCGACATTGGAAGAAGCGGCTCCCACGAGAAACGAAATACCTGATATAACTCGCCGCGAATTAGAGCGTTTAAGGCGAGAAAAGGAATTATTGGAACGCGAAATTCAGTTACTCCGGAGAGAGAATACTTCTCGCGAAGTGTCCTCCACGTGCTTCGCCAGTAGCCGAAGGACAAATTCGAACATGAACATCAACAACATCGCCGGTCTCTTGAGCGAATTTACTGGAGCGAACGATGCGTTCTTGAAGTGGCGTAAACAAGTCGAGATGCTTCAACGTACGTGTTTCCTCGACGATGATGCCACAAAGATCTTAATCGGGACCAGGCTGAAGAGAAAAGCATCGAGGTGGTTCCATTCCCGGGCCGAACACCTTGAATTGTTCGTGCCAGAACTACTTGACGAGATGAGTGAAATGTTCGATCATCGACCAAGCTCTACTCGGACGTGGCTCTACTCAGAAGTATTTGCTGATTATTTTCACGACAAAGTCATTTTGGCTAATAGAGAGCCCATCGATGAAAGTGAAATCACGGACTATCTACTTGATGGCATCTCGAATGGGTGGCTGCGCAACCAGGCGCGCATTCAAAATTTTATGACTAAGGCACAATCATTAGAAGCGTTTCGTAAAATTGCGCTTCAGCCGGGATATCAGGATTCAAGCGAGCGAACCCGCCAGGAGAAGAAGGACATCGGGACCCGCCAGGAAAGGAAGGACATTGGGACCCGCCGCACGGAAGCGCCGAACAATGTACCAACCGTTTTCGACTAGGACACCGTCCCGCGGACTGTCCCCGGCTCCGGCGAGAAGTAGGATCATGCTTCGAGTGCCGGAGTCTCGACCACCGGATTAAGGATTGCCCGAAGAAGAGGACTCCGAATGACACTGCAAATCTGGTGCAGTCTTCGTCAACGACGGAGCCATACCAACTACCGGTGACGTATACCGTTCCAGATGATCGCGGTACTAGTTAAAATTACCGCGTTAGGGTACCTTTATGTTGGAGCGTCGTTAAACGATAAGAGCGTCGATCATAGCTGCGAAAAAATATCTCTGGTTTGTTTATAGTAGAGCTCTGATAATAAGACAACTTCACATTGCTATGACCGACGCTCTTATCGTTTATCGACGCTCCAACATAAACGTACCCTTAGTCGACACGAGGTCGCCCGTGAGTCTTATTAAAAGCAGTTACGTGCCGATTTGCTCGCGTATTCCCGTACCGACTGAAGGCTACGATCTACGCGGAATTAACGGGTCGAAGGTTGTTATACTGGGACCGTTTAGGGAGAATGTTTGCGTTGGCTCGGTCAACACGACATTGTCGTTCGGGGTAATGCCGGACAGCATTCGACAGTGAATTCGTCAGTGAAAGTAGCGTTCGGGAATACTATCGTATTAGAACGCGTAATTTTAGAAGAACTAAAGAGCGATGGGGTTATTAGCCCGAGCGATTCCGAATATGCAAGTCCGATCGTCCTGGTTCGAAAGAAAAATGGTGAGACCAGATTATGCGTTGATTACCGCGAAATAAATAAAACTACGGTTGAGTTATGGTTTACGGGGTAACCTCAGATCGACCTGATTTTTTTACCATAGATAGCCCTTGAGATGGCGATTCCAACGGTGGTCATCCCATCTCTTAACTCCCACCCGCCGCCACGGTAGAGGTCAAAAACTAAAATCGTCCAAAAAGTGGTTTCTGCACTGATCTCAGTGAGCATATTAAGAAAAAAAAAGTGAAAAAATATTAAAAAAATGAATAAAAATGTGAAAAAACCTACCCTAACCTAACCTTTTTTTGTTTTTTTTTTCGTGGCGGAAATCTTCCAAAGACACACCCAGCGCCCCTGGGGAAGGGCCGGGGGTAGTGCCGGATTTTTACCGGTTAAAACCCCCACGGTGACCTGCACAGGGCTGTGGTGAGGGCTCCGTACCTCTAACGAACAACACCGGGACTCCCCCACCCTTAGCGCATAGCACCCCATCTCGGGGGAGGATCTAACCTTTGACCCTCCTCCTTAGTGCCATCTCCGCCGATGCCGGGGGTCACACCCGACGCCGGCTACTCCTCGAGCCGCGTGCAATGACGACCAGGGCCCCGGCCCCGGCCACCTACGGCCCAGCGGCTCCACTAGGAGCCGCCGATCTGCGATGGAGGAGAGGGGCAAGCTCCTCCCTCCCATCCAATCCCCTTGAGGGAGGCCGGAGCCTCCCCCCACTACATCTACCTTGGGGGGAAATCCGAAGCTCCCCCCTCATCCTGTCAGGGGCGGTGGAGAGGATTATCAAGGCCCACCGCCCCGGCCTCCCCCGACGGCGCCGTCTCCTGCGGGCGGGGTCCTCCTTCAAGGCGATGACCTCCTCACAGAAGGAGTTCATCGCCCTCCACTGAACCTCGCCGGCGAGCATATTTCTCACCACGCTCGTCGGCGAGAGATCCACCCCCAACTCGCACCGGAGGGCGTGACGGGCCCTCGCAAACACTAGACAGTGCTCCAGTGTGTGTTGCGCGGAGTCCCGCCCCGCCCGCAGTGGTGGCATATAGCCGTCGCCTCGCTACGAATCCGGCACAGGAAGTCACCGAAGCAACCATGCCCGGTGAGCACCTGTGTGGTCCGGAAGGTGATGCGACGAAAGCCGCGGTCCCGCCATTTCTTGATGACGTGCAGGACCGCCCCGACTGCTCGCTGGCCAGCGGCGCCACCGGTCCAGGGCATCCTGACGGGCCTGGCACCTCCATTCCCGTTCGACCGCCTGCTCTAGCGGGTCTTCTCCAGCCTTGCGGAGGCCGCGCAAGCGCCAGGAAATCGTGGCGCAGGCCTCCGCCTCGTACTTGAAAGGTACGAGACCCGCCAGAGTCATCGCCGCCGCGTGGGAGACCGTGCAGTATCCCCTCACGACCCTGATGGCCATCCTCCTTTCCACTCGCCGCAGCACAACTTGGCTACGGCGAGACACCATCAGGGCCTCGGCCCATATGCGCACCCCATAAAGGCCACGCTTCGCACGATCCCCGTATAAAGGCGGCCAACCTTCTCGCTCGGCCCCCCGATATTGGGCAGCACCCGCCCAAGGGCGTTTGCTACTACGTCTAATTTGAGGGGGCAAGACGGTCGTAATGCCTTTCGAAGTGCCAGTGGCTGTCCAGGTGGAGGCCAAGATACTTGAACCCTTCACCCACCTGAACCCTGGTGTCACCTACCCGGATCCAAGACTGGGGCGGCGGAGCAACCCCACGCCGAGGCGTGTAAAACCCCATTGCCTCGGTCTTGTGGGGCGCTATCTGTAGCCCCAGCCTCTGGATCGCCGCTGCGACGGCAGCCACGCCAATTTCCGCGAGACGACTGGTCCTGCTCCAGTCCCGGTCGGTGGCAAACAGGTGTGTGTCATCTGCAAAACACGTAATGCTTACACCGTCCGAGACCACGACCCGCAAAGCTGAGTTGTACCCCACGTTCCACAATGGCGGCCCCAAACGAGACCCCTGGGGTACACCCTCATCGACGTCCCTCCGATAGACACGTCCGTCCCGGCCCACATACTCGATGAATCTATCCCGTAGGTAGTCCCCGATCATCCTTCTCAGTACTGGGGGCACTTCATGTTCAGCGAGTGCCCCCATTATCACCCCATGGGGCAGGGTGCTAAAGGCGTTCACTATGTCGAGTGAAACGCCCAACGCCACCCCGCCCTGGGAAGTGGCCGAGTCGCATTGGGAGCGCAGCGAGTCGATCGCATCGATGGTGCTGCACCTCCGTCTAAAACCGTACTGCGATCCGGCCAGATCAGGGCCTTCCCGGGACAGGTGCTCGGCGAGGCAGTCAGTTATAACGCTTTCTAAATGCTTCGCGACCTCGTCGAGCAAAACTATGGGCCGGTACGCGGAGGGATACTCCGCGGGCCGTCCTTCCTTTCTTAGCAGGACCAGTCGTCCAACCTTCCATGCAGAGGGAAACACACCTTCCTTAAGACAGGCGCTGAAAAGGCGCCTCAATCGCGGTCCAAGGACGCGCAGGGCCAATACCCAGGCTCGGCCGGGAACGCCGTCGGGGCCCAGAGCGGTGTTCCGAGCCCCCATGCGTCTGATGGCCTCGGCCAACTCCCCCTCTGTGACCTCCATGTCGTCGATCCATTCCACTTGGACCGGCGGGGGCCAGGGGTCCACCACCTGACCCAAAAACTGGGGGTCGAGGCTCTCCGTCACGGGGGGCGCCCAGGGCCTCAGCTTGCCCATTGCCCACATATAAGGGCGCACCCACGGATCGTCGTTGAGAGAGCCGAGGAACTCTTACCACACCCAGGATTTGGCCTCTCTGATGGCCAGCTGCAGGGCTACCGCTAACACTCTGTAGCACCCGTACAGCTCATCTTCCCCCGCTGGGTCGCGGTTCCTTCTCCGACGGGCCCTTTGCCACTGACGTCGGGCGACGTTGCAGTTCTGCCGAATGTCGGCGATTTCGCCCGACCACCAGTAGGTGGCCCGTCTGGGGAGGCATTTGGCCCGCGGCATGACGACGTCACAGATCGCCTTCATCGTGCCCCGGAACCATTTAACCTCCTCCCCTATGTCCGCGACCGGACCGACCGGTTGCTGCGGTCAGGTCACAGCGAGGGCTGCGGCCATCAACGCGTCCCTGTCAAGCCTCTTCAGCGCCCATCGCAGCAGCGGTGGGCCGCTCGGCGGGCGACGTTCGGGGGTGGAGAATCCGAGGCGGATGTAGCGATGATCGCTAAGCGTCTCCGCCTCCTCGACCACCTTCCAACTCTGCACCATGCGTGCGGCCGAGGGAGTCGCGAACGATAGGTCAACTATCGATTCCCCCCGTGCGCGCACGCAGGTGCTGACCGAGCTCAGTTCAACAGTCGGAAATCGAATTCCGCCGCCCACTCGAGTACCGCCTCATCCCTCGCGTCAGTCCTCGGGGACCCCCAGGATTGGGCATGGGAGTTGAAATCCCGCAGGACGAGTGCCGGTCGAGGGTAGCAACGGGAGACTACGTCTCCCACCCGGCCTGAACACTCTTCGAACGCCGCGAGGGGCCAACTGGGCGGGCAATAGACGCCCACCACCGCGGTTTCGTACCAGAGCACCGCCACAAACCCCCGCCCCCGTTCTATTAGCATAGGGGGCGGGGCAAAGGCAGTGCCAATCACTGCCACGGAGACATCGTCGTCCCCAAACCAGTCGTGTCTGTCCGGGACTCGATACGGCTCCGCGGCCACAGCCAGCCCAATTTTCAACTCGGCCAGGTGATGCAGAAGAAGATCTTGCGCCCTGGCCGAGTGGTTCAGGTTGCCCTGTATTATGGGCCCTTTGGGCCTCATTGCTTTATGGAGGGAGGGGCCGCCTCCACGGTCTCACCTTCTTTTGGGGTGGCGGACCTGCCACCCCTCTTCTTCTTACGCGCAGCAGCCTTAGCTGGCTGCTGCTACGCCTGTTGGGGGGTGCTACTCCCCCCTGGACGGAGTCCTTCTCCTTATCGGGCCTCCGGGACTTGGGGGCGCACGACTTCGCCCCCAACCGGTGCCCCGCTGGTCGCCCCAGGTTGGTGTACAAGGGGCACCGCGGGGTGGCGCTGCATGTGGCGGCCTTATGGCCCGACTCGCCGCAAACATAGCAGCGATCGGACCGATCCACCACGCACGTGCACCGCTGCCTTACATGGCCTTTTTCGAGGCAGCGGAAACACTGCAAAGGCCGCACCGGCAGCGCCTCGACCCAGTCCGACGACCAACCAACCAGGATCCTCCCGGAGGCGGCTATTTTGGTCAGCGCCGTCAGCGGGTACTTTGCCCATACAGTCCCCAGCCTGGCCGGGGAGATCCTGATCGGCTGGGGAACAGCCTCCCACAGCGGCCAAAGCCGCCGCAACATCCTTCGAGGACACCGAGTCATCCAGGCCAGAGAGCCTCATCTCGCCCATTTTCATGGGGAGAGACACCCGGACCTCGGTGCCCCCGAATACCTCCAGGAGGCGGCCCGCCAAAGCGGCCGCCTTCTCCGTCCTCTCCTGGCGCCGCCCGTTACCGCCCGGCGAGGTCGAATCTCGGTGATCCCAATAGTTTTGAGATCGACCTTTTCCCGGGCGGTGACCATCACCTCGGCATATGTGGCCCTGACCTGCGGGGCCAAGGTTAAGGTGACGGCCGCTGTTTTTGGCGGCCTGGTAACCCTCTTCTTGCCATTATTGGCCAGGGCAGGGACAGGTGACAGCACCCTTCTTGGGGGTAGCCTTAGTTCCCTGCTGCTACTTCACTGGGGCCCCGGCCACCTCCTCCTTCTTTTGGGCCCTTCTGGCCTTGCGGCCCACCACCGTGGCCCAAGTTTCCCCCTGTGCGGCAAGGCGGGTCTCCTGTTGGATGTCCCGCATCCTCGCCTCCAGGGGCGACTCCTTCTTCGCCTGCTCCTTCGGGAGGCGCGGAGCCATGGTTGCCGGCTGGCCCCTAACAGCGGGCTTTGGCCTCGGAGCGGCCTTGGCCCCACCAACAGCCCTGGTTTTGGGCGCGGCCCAGGTACCCCCAGCGCCATCTCCCTGCGTCTCCGGAGCTACCTTGCCCCCTGAGCCGCAAGAAACTCTGCCCTGAGGGAGGAGACCTGCTGCATAAGGGCAGCAATGCACACCCTTATGTCCCCGCCGTTAGGGTCGACCGCATCCGCCCGGGAAATCCTGGGCACCCCCCTGGTTGGACCGGGGGCAGCCCTCTTGGTAGGGATGTGGGCAGGCGGCGCCACCTCCAGCCAGGAAGCGCCAGCCACTGGCTCGGGCATGGTCAACTCCTGTTTCGGCCTCCTTTTCTTGATTCCTCCCTGCTCCGCCAGGGGGGGCCGGCCTAGCCGCCTTCTCGGCGCGGGCGGAGGCAGTGAAGATGGGGGCCTCAACCGCCACCAGTCGAGCTCGCACATCCGCCAGCTGCTTAGTCAGCGTGAGCAGCTGCTCACTCTGCTTGGCGAGATGCTCCTCCCGCTGGCGGAGCTGGAGCCTCAGCCCCGCAACCTCCTCCACTCCGCTGTCCGGCGCCATTCTCTTGGCCATCTCCACGTTGATGGCCCTAATGTGCCGGGCAGCCAGCTGGAGGGACCTTTGGAAGGTCCCTTTGAGCCCCTTGGACACGGAGGCAACCCTCTCCACGTCCGCGGTCAGCTCCAGTGTCCGCGCTGCCAGAGCCGTCGTTGGCTCGAAGCGGAGTTCCAGCTCAAACAGCTCCAGCTCCGGCAGGGGAATGCTGCCCTTGCTTGGGGCGGGTGGAGGGCGAGAGCGGTCAAGGATCCGCTCCTCGTCACTGTCCCCCGCCTCAGCCCTCGTCGCCACGAGGAGCTTTTTCTTGGCCTTCCGCGCCCCCCCCCCCCCCTCCGTGATGGGCGGTCCAGTGAGGCAGCGGATACAAAGGACTCATCCGAGTCCTCTCCACTGTCAACCGATTTCGGAGCTCCTTTCCCCGAGACCCATCTAACCTTTTTTTTTTTTTGTTTTACGTGGAGGAAATCTTCGAAAGACGCCCCCAGCTCCCCTGGGGAGGAGCCGAGGGTAGTGCCGGATTTTTACCGGCCAAAACCCCCACGGTGGCCTACGCTGGGCGTTGGGAAGGGCCCCGGGACCTCTGACGAACAACACCGGGCCCCAACACCCATGGCGCGTTGGCGCCCCTTGTTCGGGGGAGGGTCTAGCTTTGGCCCTCCCCCTACGTGCCAAACTCCGCCGCCAACGGGGGCCACGCCCGATGACGGCACTCCTCGGGCCGCGTGCAATAGGAACCGAGGCCCCAGCCCCGGCCCCCTGCGGCCCTGCGGCCGCGCTAAATTTCGCGGGGTGAACGGTGTTGGGGGAGGGGCGGTCGCCCCTCCCCGGTCCTTCTCTTACGGGGGGTGACTGGTGTCCCCCACATAGAACTCCTGTTCAGGGGGAGCGGCTGCTCCCCCATCCTCTTCTCCCCGTTGGGGGCGGTGTGCCTGGTATGTAGCATCTTCACGGCCCACCGCCCCATCTCCCTCAGGTGACGCCGTCAGGGGGTCTCCCCCGACGACGCCCCCTCCTTCTTCTGCGGGTGGGGTCGGTTCTCTCCCGACCCCGCTCCGCTTCCTCCTTCAGGGCGATGACCGTCTCGCAGTAATCGCTCACCGCCCTCCACTGATTCTTGCCGGCGAGCATCTCTTTGACAAGTGAGATCACCCCCAACTTCACACCGCAGGGCGTAACGGGCCCGCGGAAACGCTGGACAGTGCTCCAGGGTATGTTGCGCGGTGTCCCGCCCCGCCCCGCAGTGATGGCACGCTGCCGTCCACTCCGCCCGGATCCAGTGCAGGAACTCACCGAAACAACCGTGTCCGGTGAGCACCTGTGTGGTCCTAAACGTGAGCCTTCCGTGGCCGCGGTCCCTCCATTTCTTGAGCACTGAAAGGACCGCCCCGGCTACGCGCTGGGCGGTGGCGCCGCTCTCGTCGAGCTCGCGTCGCCACCGACCCAGGGATCTCTGCCGGGCCTGACGCCTGATCCTAGCAATAGCTTCGGTCATCTCTTCTGGCGGGGTACCGTCCAGACGAAGGGCACGCAGACGCCAGAAGACTTTGGCGTCACCCTCCGCCTGGAACTTGAAGGGAACAACCCCCGCCAGGGTCATCGCCGCCTCGTAGCGGACCGTGCGGTAACCTCTGATCACCCTGATGGCTATCCTCCTCTCAGCCCGGCGTAGCAGTTGCTGGCTGCGCCGGGAATCCATCAGGGCGTTCGCCCATATGGGCGCACCATAAAGGGCCATGCTCCGCACGATCCCCACGTAGAGACGGCGAACCTTCTCGTTGGGCCCCCCGATATTGGACAGTAGACGGGCAAGCGCATTGCTTGCCCTGTCTAGTCCGGGGGGCCAGACGACCGAAGTGCCCCTGAAGCGCCAGTGGCTGTCCAGGTGGAGGCCCAAGTGCCTGTGGCCCTTCCCCACCTTGACGTCGACTCCACTCACATGAACCACCGACTGGGGCGGTGGCGGAACCCCATGCCGAGGCGAGTAAAACCACATCGCCTCGGTTTTGTGGGGAGCTAGCTGAAGCCCCAGCCGCCGGATCCCCGCGGCAACGGCAGCGACGCCAATCTCGGCGAGTGCCTCAGTGCCGCTAAACACCTGGCGGAGTCAGTCAGCCAACTTGGCCGCTTTGTCCGTCCTGTCCTCCCCAGGTATCTCGAGGACCAAGCCACCGGTCCGAGCTCTTCTGGGCATCAACGCCGTGATGCCCAGCTCCTACAACTTGACCCGCTCCCGGGCCATGAGCATGGCCTCGGCGTATGAGATCTTAGCCCCGGGAGCTAGGTTGATGGTGACCACCGGTGTACGAGGAGGGCGGAGGGCCTTCAGCCTGGCAGATTGGGCCCCTTGCCCCTTAACCGCCGGTGCCGCCCCTCTCTTCTGCCCCTTCTGGGCAACCACCTTGGAGCCCTGGGAGGGAGGAGCCTTGGCCGCTACCGCCTTCTTCTCCGCTATTGCCTTCTTCTCCGCAGCTTTAGCGCGGCGGCCAACCAGCGTCACCCAGGTCCCATCCGCCGTCCTCCGATGCTCCTCAACAATTCGGGCCATTCTGGCCTCCACAAATGATGCCGGCTGGTCCGCTGCTGAGGAGGGCCCTGGCAACGAATCCGTGGCAGGCAGGGACTTATTCCGCACCCGCCTCTCCGCTTCCTTCCGTACCCTAACCTAACCTAACCTACCCTTACCGAAGCAGTCAACGGAGCCAAGGCACCGAAACCGCCCCATATAAGGGAGCAGAGGCGAAGAGTTACATTAGGTTAGGTTAGGTTAGGTTAGGTTAGGTTAGGTTAGGTTAGGTTGTGAGGTCGGCCACGGACCTGGCCAAGTGTACTGGCTGGGCGGGGAGGTGATACCCCGACGTGGCGCGTCCCCAGGTGGCGGATAGGGGAATGCTCGCCATGCACTTTTCGGAGTGCATGGAGGGTAGGAGTGAAATAAAATAGCTCCCGCGGACCAAACACCAAGGGAAGGAAAACCCATCAAAACCTCCCCTGTGACTGGTGGATAGAATACAGGCACGGTAATCCCTGCCTGTCGTAGGAGGCGACTAAAAGGGGGGCGCTTGCTGCTGTCGAAGTAGCCTCGCAGATCTACGGATCCTGGCAGGGCCTCCCTTGCCGGTAAGGCCTGGGTCGGAGAGGCGAAAAGGTTGCTGCGGCGTCGCTGAGTTCTCCAGAGGCCAGGCTGCGCGGCGGTCTGGTGCGGGTAGCGAACCCGGTGTGCCCTAGCAATCATACCGTAACCCAGTGGTCACGTCTCGCTGGAACGGGGGGCTTGCCTTCATTGGCCAGTGGGCCACAAAGATGCCGTTCGGGGCCTTGCAGCCAGCCCCAGCGGTGACATGTGCCAACCCCTCCACCCCGTGGTGTGGCCTGGGCACCGGTTTACTGGTGGCAAACGGGGCTCTGGCTGTGGACGTGAAGCGCCTCGTGGGTTGAGCTGGGACCACGTAGGTAAGCTTGTTAAAGTAAAAGCGTCCTAGAATAAAACTCCTTACACGCCGACGAAGAGTCTGGTGTCGGATCTTCTCCCCCGTGCGATGATCGGTTCGCCGTGAGCGTAATTGCTCCGGCCCGTCTCCGCGGCGGGAGGTTAAGTTGGGTGGTAGATAACTCAAGCGCTACGCGCAATAACGTCGCCGGTATAAACGAAAGCTTCGGAACGGCAGAGCGTGTTCATGAACACCCCAGAGCTCTTTATTGACAATAACCTTCATTGGCCGGCCCGCGAGGATGACAACCTTTATAAAAAATCCCTAGCCCCAAGCTGCGGTGCGCGGTGAGGAGGGCGTGCCCGGAGTAAGCGCCGGGCATGGCTGATGGGTGCATCAGTCTCTAGCGGCCATCCCCGGGGCACCTGGCGACCCCCCGGGTGTACTAGCCTTACCCGGGTAAGGCGGCTCTGCCCGGGTGGACTCACGGACCGACCCACTCGTGGGGACATTATGGAAGACCTAAAACAAAACCAAAAAGAAACTGGATGGGACACGGATAAAGAGCAGGCGGTGCTTGTTAGCACCGAGGGGAACGCGAACCTTTTCGCTGTCCCCCGCCCTCAGCCGGCGAAAAGGGGAGGTTCTAACTCCCGCAGAAGGAGGGGTTCCTCAGCAGCAGGGAGGGGAACCCATGCCTGTATTGACAGCGACGATGACTCCGACAAGTCATATACATCCGCCGCCTCGCTGAACAGGCCCAGAAGAACAGGGAGACGGCCAACCACCGTCGATTATGTTGGCCAAATGTCGGATGAGGAGAGAGTGTTAGATCGCTCTTTCCCTCCAACCCCACCAAGCAAGGGCAGCATCCCCCTGCTGGAGCAGGAGCAGCTCGAGCTGGAGCTCCGCTACGAGTCTATGACGGCTCTAAGCGGCGCAGACGCTCGAGCTTACCGCGGATGTCGAGCGGGTTGCCTCCATATCCAAGGGCTTGAAGGGTACGTGCCAGACGGCCCTTCGGCTCGCCGCACGGCGCATCAGAGCCATAAACGTTGAATTGGCGAAGAGAGTAGCGTCGGACAGTGCGGCTGAAAAGTGGTGGAGCTGAGGCGCCAGCTCCGACTACGCGACGAGCAGCTTGACAAGCAGGGGGAGCAGCTGCTCACTCTCAGTCGCGAATTGGTGGAGGTGAGGGCTCGCCTCGGGGTCGCTGAAGCGCCAACATTCGCGGCCTCGGTACGCGCCGAGAAGACAGCGAGACCGGCGTCCCCCCTTTCAGACCAGGCGGGAGCAGTAAAGAAGAGGAGTCGGCCCGACGAGGAGGTCCCCCGGCCGGAACCTATTGCGGGGCCCTCATGGATGGAGGTCCCTCCACCCACCCCTACCCCTGCTAAGACCGGGCCAACGATCAAGAGGGTGGAGAAGGTCGACCTTGAGGGTGGCGAAAACAAGGCGGAGTTTAAGGGCGCCTTGGTGTCCAAAGGGGGCGGGGGAATCCCGTCCCCAAAAAAGAAATAAGGAGGAGGGGTCTGTAGTGGCCCGCAAACCGAAGGCGACGAGCGCCAAGGGCCTTCCGGCTGGGAGGGCTCCGCTGCCGCCCCAAGCACGGAAAAAGGAGTCTCCCCTGGAGGCGAGGATGCGGGGCATTCAAGAGGAGACCCGCCTCGCCGCCCGGGGGGAAACTTGGGCCACGGTGATGGGCCGCAAGGCCAAAAGGGCCCAAAAGAAGGAGCAGGTGGCCGGGGCCCCAGTGAAGTAGCAGCAGGGAACTAAGGCTACCCCCAAGAAGGGTGCTGTCCCCTGTCCCTGCCCTGGCCAATAATGGCAAGAAGAGGGTTACCAGGCCGCCAAAAACAGCGGCCGTCACCTTAACCTTGGCCCCGCAGGCCAGGTTGTTCATGAATAACGAATGATTTCACATTGTTATTGATTTAAGACGATGTAACATTTGTCGCACTCTTCCCTTGATACCTACGCTGTGCCAATGCATTTGTTCACGACCACGACCGAGCGCCGTTAAAAGCCAACTCTCCCGTGGCTCAGCGCGCGCTCTGATTAGCCAGTGTTTTTCTTTAATAACTCAAAAACGAAGCTTCAAACGACATTTTGGTAAAGGAAAATGTTGTTCAGAATCACCCCAGCAACCCCCCGCTTCCGAGAATTACACAAGTTACGGAACACCCTGTATATATTTTTTTTTCTATACTACATCATATTTCCTAAACATGTTTCATAAAAATATTGTTTCACTAACAAAATACTATAGTGTCATCATAATATTGTCCGAAACGTTCCCATGACCTCCTAAACACGTGTACGAAACTGACTAGTCAATTGTGAATTGTTCGAAAAACTGCTTAGAAAATGTTTCTAACAATTGAATAGGTCTGCTTTCTGTCACCGGCGCGGTCAAGCAGGGTTTACTTCGGGAAAGGCGAACACGTGTTTATCGGAACCCCTTCGTTTCTTCATTAGTTTACAACTTTCCATAAAATGATATACCACCCTGCAGCCCCTCGTTGAAGAGATATTCTAAAACAAGGTTTCCCGAACTTTTTCTGCAATCGAACACTTCGCAAACCTGGACTTTTTCAATGATTGAAAAGAAATCTTTTCCGAGCGGTCAACTGCAGGTGTGCTGGTAAAGGCATACAGCCGTGAATCGCAGCAGAGACATGCCTGCTTGTGTCTGCGTTAGCTTGCGAATAGCGGAGACGATTGTGCAGATATGTATGTGTGAAAAGAAAACGGGTCAAAAATAGACTGCTTCGATTCTATCCCAGTACGCGATTCTATCCCCGTACGCTGCCTCGATTCGCGGCTGTCACATCAAAGACGAGCTGAACTCGCTCAAGAAATGTGTCCTGTATATACATATTAGTGTTCGTATTTTGTTTCTGTGTATAAATTACAAATCGCATTCAATCCTGAGCAAAATGCAGTAATTGAGATTTTACTGTATGTTCTTTTACTATGCCTGCTTTTCTTTTCTACTGCATGTTTTTCTTATTATTACGTACAGTAAAAGCACAATAAATGCAAGGGTGATTTGCGATCCACACATTGCAGCCGAGGTGTCGATTCTATGTTTACGCGCGCTTCCAGCCAAGCGTGAACGTAGAAAGGGACAGACAGTAAAGGAGAGAGAGAGGTCAAAGAATTCAAAGCGAAGAGCTGAAACATATCGGTGTGACTAATCCTAATTCATTTATAAAACTTTTTTATTTTTGACTATTTTAAAATAAAATTTTTACTAGCGCATTGTTGCGATTTTTCAGATTAAAATGATACCAAACACGATATAGCTTGAATTGTAATTACTTGCTAAAATTGATGTTAAAAGTTGGCGAAAAGCCAGAGAGATCGAATCAAAACATTGCGCATATCCAAGCGAGGCGAGGTGTCGATTCTGCGTCCGCACACATCGTTTATATGCAGCCGAGGTGTCGATTCGATGTTCTTTATTCTATTATTATTGCTTATTTATTTTATTATTATTTTATTATTATTGTTAGCTGCTAGATTACTTTAATTTTCAATAGGAAAAAACTGTCCGGTTTGAAATCCCGGCTTTTCCTAACATCATAAAGCATCTAATTTGCACTCAATAGTTCCGCAGCATATTCGGAATAAATAAATAAATAAATATAATTCAAACTATATCGTGTTCGGTATCATTTTAATCAGAAAAATCTCACCAATGCGCTAGTAAAAATTGTATTTAAAAAAAGTCAAAAATAAAAAAGTTTTATAATTAAATTAGTATTAGTCGCACCGATACGTTTCGGCTCCTCGCTTTACATTCTTTGACCTCTCTCTCTCCTCTACTGTCTGTCCCTTTCTACGTTCACGCTTGGCTGGCGTCGCGCGTAACCCGCATTCGACATCTCGATTCTATAAACGAAATGCTTGGGTCCCAATTTCTGTTGCATATATTGTCCGTTCACAAGTTGGCGAGTCAAGGTCATGTTCTCACTCTATTCCACCTCTTTAGCTACCATACGCATGTTCCTTATTGGCTGAGGCCGGTGACAAAGGTTGACGACGAACATATCGGGACAGAGTGAAATAGAATGATTTCACAGCATTGGCGTAACCTCTCAATTAAAGTGTCAGCTATAAAAAGATACAATTTCTTGCTTTCTATCTATTGCCGCTAGAGCTCGGCAATTGGGAGCCTACGTCAATGCTGCAAAGTTATCATTCTATTTCACTTTGTCCAGATATGCTCGTCGTCGTCCTTTGTCACTGGCCGCAGCCAATAACGACATAGCGCACGGGAGCAGGAGAGGTGGAACAGAGTGAGAAAGTAAACAATCTGGCTCGCCAACTTGTCGTGAACGGACAGTACATATCCCGGTTTTACTGTATCGTTCTCGAACCGAGATTTCAGCCCGAGAGAGAGGGAGAGAGAGAGAGAGAACGTGCGCGACTATGAAACACTGAATGAGTGGTCGCATGTATTTTCAAACAGAACGAATGATAGATTCGATGAGGAAAGAGCGGGAGAGAATGAGTGGGAGAATGAGAGAGAAGCGCGTGTAGCAACCGGCAATTATAAAAGACAGAGCGATCAGATTTAGAGCGAGTGGCAAACCAAACAGTTCCCACAGTAGCAATTCTTGTAAAATCAAATCGTAATTAAAATTTATAACAAGAATCTGAATTTAGGTATAATTATTATCTACAATATATATAATCCTTTCTCATTCTGGCATTAGCGATTCTGATGTGTTTCATTCGTGTGATTTTACGTTCATTCGGAAGCCAATTTACAATTAGTGCCAAAATGAGAGAATATGTTATATTCTATCTCTTTTCAAGAAATAACATCGCTGCTCGGCTGATCACTTTATGGTTTGCCGCTACCTCCTATCTCTCACTCGTTTCTCGTGTTCTCTATCGTCCCGTTTCGAGAACAAAGTCAAACGGTACAGCATACCTGCTCCGTAATAAACAACTTTTCGATCCTGAGCGAGTTGCTTATTACGAGGCAATACTGTACTGATTATGTACTCACATCTTTCTTGCAGGCAACAATTGAAAAAGGCAGCATGCCTCACGGTAAGTGAAGGTACCGCGGCGGAAGCAGGTACCTGTGCAGGTACCTCCGAAGAAACTACATCTGCTGCGGATGATTTTCTTACGAAGAAAATATATGAAGAAAACATAGAACATATTGAAGAAATGGAAAGTATCGAAGAAATTGTACAGGAAGGAGATTTCTATACAGGAGAAGATCAATTGTATACCACCGATGAAGACGAAGAAAGAAATTGGGTGGTAGAGAAAGCCGAACCACAACAGCCAAAAGAACCAATTTCGGAAGGAATAGATTTTGCTGATTTTACATATATATTTGAAGAAATAAAAAATCTTGCAAATCATTCACCTATTGGCTGTGGCATTGAACATTTCGAAATAATTGGATGTCAAAAACATGGCTTAGAAAAAACGTATGATGTACAGTGCCGAATGTGCAATTACGTAGGACAAATTCCGTGTCTTCGAAAGAATGATGGCACTATGGATATTAACCATGCCGCTGTTTCTGCAACAATGGTTACGGGCGGCGGATATAATCAACTGGAGGAATTACTCTCTGGCGTGAACATGTCTTGCATGACAAAAAGCATGTACGAGAAATGTCAGGATGACATAATCGATGGCTTCGAAGTGGCCGCACAACAAGAAATGGAAGAAGCTGGAAAAGAGGAAAGAGAAATGGCTATTGCAAGAGGCGATGTGCTTGCAGGCTATAATATACCATGGATTCCAGTTGTCGCAGATGGCAGCTGGATGAAAAGATCGTACCGCGGAGGAGACTACAATTCTCTTTCTGGCGTAGGAGCCATCGTGGGATATCATACGAAAAAAGTGCTGTATATCAGCGTTAAAAATAAATTTTGTATGATTTGCCAAACAGCAGCAAAAAAGAAAGAAGCAGCGCGCAAACATCGCTGTTTCAAAAACTGGGATCGTCAGCAAAGTTCAACCGGGATGGAAAGTGCTGCTATCGTCGAAGGATTCAAATGCAGCATAGAAATGCACGGACTAGTATATTCTATATTAGTTGCCGATGGCGATAGCAGCGTGTACAAGAAAATATTGGACAATGATCCATATAAAGAGTATATGGTGCATATACGAAAAATAGAATGCACCAATCACCTGCTACGGAATTTCAGTAGAAAAATAAACGACATCGTAGGAAAAGGCCGCTACAAAGAGCTAAGAGCTGTCGTAAAGGACAATGCTCTGTGGCTACGTACTGGAATAAAGAAAGCTGCAGAATACCGATTCAAAGAAAAAATCAGACTAGTCGATCAAATAAAAAATTTGAAAGAGGACATGAAAAATGTACCGAGTCATGTTTCCGGTGAACACAAGGAGTGTCAGAAGTTAGCATATTTTTGCAACAAATATTCTGACTCGAACAGAGTAAATTATGTTCCACGATTGAAGCAAGGTGGTATATATCAAAGCATTGAAGAAGCGATACAGCCACTCTTCGCTCAAGCTGAAAGTTTATTGTACGCTTTAAATAATAATGCTGTAGAAAGCTTTAATAATATAATTGCCAAATTCATCGGAGGAAAAAGGATAAACTTTGGACGAGGAGAATCGTATCAGGGTAGAGTCTCCGCTGCTGTCGTCCAATTCAACACTAAAGAGACCTTTAGTAAATTGAGTATAGCAATGAATAAAGAGCCGACAAACATCGTAAGAAAGATGGAAGAACGTCGGAAGCGTGCAGCAGAAATGGCATCTAAATATAAAAAAGAAGCGAAAGCATCCTCCTTCAGAAATCCGAAACAATCGTACGACCAGGATTACGGCCCCAGTGCAGCAAAACCAGATATGGAAGAGACTGTATACTCTTCTGAGTATGAAAGGCATATGGGTATACTCCATGAGTGGCAGACGATGCGGCACACGATCGAAGCGGAAACTCGCGATCAAGCGAAAAGCGAAAAGTAGATAGCTTACAGGAGAAAATTATTAACCGCATCAAATTTCGGGAACATATGCAGATTACGAAAAGATACACCGCGGGCAAATACTGTGAAGAGTATAATGTATCCGCAAATACCAAATTTACGTTCCCTCGAATACGGAAGAGAGAACGAGGCAAACGCCTTGAGACAATTAGAAGACGAATTAGGAATTCATATTCGATCATGTGGCCTCTTCGTCGATGCCGTTGTGCCTTACTTACGTGCAACTCCTGACGGCATTGTAGACGATGATATCATCGTCGAAGTAAAATGTCCAGAATCGGCGAAGGATTTATCGCCTGCTGAAGCAATACAGCAACTTCCTGCAATACGGCGTATTTTCCGGGGTGATGAAATGAACAAAATTCATCACTACTATTATCAAGTACAAGGGCAGTTGCACATAACGAATAGACAATGTGCTCTATTCTGTTTATGGACGCCGAAAGGAATGAAAATTGTCAAACTACCAAGAAATGATACATTCTGGGCAACAGAGATGGAGGAAAAACTGAAGAAGTTTTATAAGGACTGCATGTTGCCAGAAATCATAGATAGTAGATTCAATCGGCACCAGACGATTAGAGAACCACCGTATATAAAAACAGGAGGATCATGTACAAGTACACAAGTACAGAGTGACTAATGCACCGACGAGTGCATTCAGCTCATATGGAGAGCTGTCAAAGAAACAACTGCAACCCGAAGTCACTAATGCACCGACGAGTGCATTCAGCTCATATGGAGAGCTGTCAAAGAAACAACTGCAATCCGAAGTCACTAATGCACCGATGAGTGCATTCAGCTCATATGGAGAGCTGTCAAACAAGAAAATACAATACAAAGTGACTAATGCACCGTCGAGTGCATTCAGCTCATGGAGAGCTGTCAAAGAAACAACTGCAACCCGAAGTCACTAATGCACCGACCAGTGCATTCAGCTCATATGGAGAGCTGTCAAACAAGAAAATACAATACAAAGTGACTAATGCACCGTCGAGTGCATTCAGCTCATGGAGAGCTGTCAAAGACACAACTGCAACCCGAAGTCACTAATGCACCGTCGAGTGCATTCAGCTCATATGGAGAGCTGTCAAAGAAACAACTGCAATCTGAAGTCACTAATGCACCGACGAGTGCATTCAGCTCATGTGGAGAGCTGTCAAACAAGAAAATACAATACAAAGTGACTAATGTACCGACGAGTGCATTCAGCTCATATGGAGAGCTGTCGAATAATAGAAGTACAAAATAATGTAAGTACGTAAAAAAATGTAACTATGAAAGTATTTGGAGAGTGAAGAGGACCGTCTATGACGGGGGTGGTGGTGGGTCTCTTCACACTCTCCTAATAATTAGTACTTGCAGTTACTTTTCCTTACTTTGTACAGGAAGAGTACAATGTATGACAGCGTAAGTATGACACTTATACTTTTGGTATACAAGTAGTTGGATGAATTGGAAATCATCATGAATTTCATATATGAATTTATTTTATTTATTTTCATTGACCAGTATCATTGGTGAAAATCCTGTTCTACGAATGGAGGAAAGGAAGCAGGTCTTCGCAATGCTAGCATAAAGATAAGTAAAACACATACATTTACAAATTTATTGCATGCAGATTGATTAGAACTGATTCTAACTTTTCATCGTAGGTTCAATGAGAATATACTCTGTACACCATTGCAAGAAATATTGGTGAGAAATAGGAAAGTAATAGTGGATTCATCAGGAAGTGTAGGTACCAGTTTGTACATTAAAGTAGTATAAACTCAAAAAGTAATTGTTATTAAACATATTTATTTTTACAGATCAAACCAGGGTGTACAGCATGATAGTTGAAGATATTCGGTATCGTCTCAACCAAATTGTATAGATAATGTTTGTTCAATAATTACTGTCAATTATCTTATAAATGTACGCAGTTCATGTTCTACTGTAGTATTTTATTAATAAAAAAGGCTTGTATTTTACTGGACAGTATTTTAATCCTTTTTTCTGTAAATATTCATTCACTGTTTATTTACTAATCTAACCCTAACCTAACCATTTAGTATTTTTATATGGAAAAAGGTGTAACGTAGGGCGGTATTCACAGTCGCAACTTATTTCTAAGCTGGGCTTAAACACATGCTTAAGACGTCGGCTAGATTCACAGTCGCCGAATAAGCAACGTCTTAAGTCTGAGCTTAAACATTTGCTTAGAAAAGTAAATGCTTATCGGTGTAGATTCACAGTCGATGCTTAATACCGTCTTAAGATCTTATGAATTCATAGTCGAATAAGTCCGCCTTATTTGTAGAAAACGAGTTCTTATTTGAGGGTTAATTTCAGGGTTTATTTCGGCTGCCGGTTCTGCCGATCCTCCCCCTGTTGCCATTCGGGATTGCCTTTCCCTCATGATCGCGCATCGTTGCGCAGCTTTCATGTTACTCCACATCTTTTTCAATTGTACAGTATTCCTCTGAAAAATAAAATTTATATTACAGGGTGTCCCAGAATACGAGCGCACACAGTGCGTTCCAAACTACAAATACCGATAATAGTTTCACGTAATAATATCGTTTATTCTACAAACCTTGCATGAAACCACAGCCGACATGTTATACTGCTGCGTGATTTCCTGCCACGCTTCTTCTTTATTCCTCAGAGTGGAACTGTCACTTTTTTTATTTTCCACTATGTGCGCAAAGTTTTTTAATATAGCCACGAATGTATTTTTATCAATTTCGGTAAAATGTTTCTTGCTGGTCATTTTGAATAGAAAATTGCACTGTCCTTTCCTATGTAAGGTTGTACGGTAAGTGCCGTGGGGTTCATCACAGTCTTCTTACCAAAAGGCAATGCCTTCCCCACTCCGAAAAAGTCCACATTTTTAGCAATACAGTGTCGGACTGCTTGCCTTTTCTACGCATTCTACATTCGTATGAACAGTCTTTTGATACCTGGTACCTGATACCTGGCCACCAGCACTGGTCCCTATCATAAATGGTACGAAAGCACAATAGCGCCTGGCTAATTGCTTTGGACAAGGCTCCAAAATATGCCGTCGCTAACATATCGAATGAAATATAAAAAGAATGGCAACACGTTTGTCGCCGCTACACCGCGATCGCTGAATTCGCTGTAGATTAGTTTAGGATTCATAATCAATACAAAGAATTACATTTAAATTTTATTTTTAAATAATTTCAGTGGTTAGTTTAATTTTGTGTTATTTTGTGTTCATATTTCAGAATTGTTCTTAATAAATTTGGCTTTTTTTATTAATAAATTTGGCTCCGTCTATCGCTCGCTTAATTATTTGAATTCAATTCAAAAACCGCGTCACTAAGTAAGAAATAATGTTACATTTTCAAGAATCATTTTCATTGGTTGTTACAGTAGAAAATCGACGGAAATAGCCAAACGTCAAATAAGCATTGCTTAACCACGGACTTTACTAAGCAAAGCTTATTCATCGTTTTCTTAACTAAGTCGGTCTTATTCTCCGACTCTGAATACATAGCGACTTAAGCATTGCTTATTCGAATAAGACGATCTTTGTAAAGAACGTCTTAAGGGGGTAGACACGGGTAATGCAGCGAGGTGACATTACCGGCAAAAATGGGCCTAAAAAGGGGTTTACGGGAATACACTTTTCGTCCTTATATGAGAAGATTTGGGGCTGGGTGAGGGCTCATTCGAAAGAGGAAGGTCCAATGCAGGGCGGTCTGGTCATGGTTCAACGAGATTGTGTCGATATTTAATAATATGAGTGTCCAAAGTAGAGGAAGAATCGACAAAATACATCCGCAGATTCCAAGTATTTTTTAGGTCACTAAAACAGTTCTGTGACTCAAACGGTGACCAGACCGCCCTGCATTGAACCTTCCTCTTTCGAATGAACCCTTATTTAGATCAAAATCTTCTCATATAAGGACGAAAAGTGTATTCCCGTAAAAGCATTCCCAAAGACGAGTTCCGCCATTATGTGGATACTACAGAGCAAGTTACGTGACAAATTTAGTTCAGCTAGTAGTTATAAGGTGGCGTCTAAGTAGAAAGGCTTGTGGCGGCACTCTCCCACCTATATAAAGTTGTAAGGTTGGTAGCAGCCTAGGACGATATACACGCGGTTGCTTATCTCAGATGTATGTATTCGAAGATATATATAAAAAACGTCCTAACGGCTAGACGGAAAACGTGTGTTCAGCCAGTCAGTACAAAATAAAATATATACGTTATAACATACAAAAAGTAAAATACAAGCGCTAGTAAAAGTTTCAGTAAAAAACAGTCAAAAATAAAAAAGTTTTATAATTGAATTAGTATTAGTCACACCGATACGTTTCGGCTCTTTCCTTTGATCATTGGACCTCTCGCTCTCTCCTCCACTGTCTGTCCCTTTCTACGTTCACGCTTGGCTGGCCATCGCATATAATCCGAGATTCGACACCTCGGCTGAATACATATATGAATTGTTGCACATATTCAACTTTTACTGTATAGACGCGAGGTCCCTCCATTTATTAGTTCTAATAGTACCATAGTACCCCTTAAGGTAGACACAGTACGTGACGTCACCGATTCGGGACGTCGGTATTACAATAGTTTTTTCGTTGGGCCTGGTGGAGCCACTTGCGTGTTTTGTTACGAACTTGAAAGGTTTAATTCTCAGCTAGCGTGCGCGCAACACGATCTAGGAAGGCAACAGCGCCTCAAGTATTTTTACAAACACATTCAAACGCTCATCTCGCCAGAGGCATCGCCACGATACGCCTGAAGAACGAAAGCGAAACATTGGCGCGCGTTTAGAGTGAGATGTACGGTGATCATGCTATCTTTCTTTCAACCCAAATGATAGAATTGTCACGCTCCGATAAATTCTGACTGACCAAACGCGTGGATTTTACATAGCACACCGTAGCACTCCTCGCTGCTGAAAAATATATGCCTGCTCCGAAGGAACGAGCAATCTGAGAATTATTTTTAGAAGAAGTTATTAACTTTTTTAAATAAATGTTTTTTAATTAATAAAAGTATACAGGATACGTCATGGTATGATAATGTCTATGTTTCTGTGATTTCATTTTCTTCGTGAATGCAACGATGCACTCAAAAAATGCAAATCCATTTTTTATTTAACTGGTATTGCATTTTTTTTTTACTTGTGTCAACTCCTTGAAACATTCTGCATAAAAAAGTACTATGGTACTATTAGAACTAATAAATGGAGGGACCTTGCGTCTATCCAGTAAAAGCTGAATATATGCAACAGAGATTGGGAACCAGACGTTGCATACAGTAAAACTTGGATATATGCAACAGAAGTTTGTCTGGATATATGCAACATCGCTATCCCCTCCACTTGGGGGGATCCCCCTAAGCCGGACCGAGCCGCTCGGCGAGGAAACCGTGTAATATGATCCGACCGTAATATCGATGTGACTAATACTAATTGAACGATAAAACTTTTTTATTTTTAACTTTTTCTTAATGAAACTTTTACTAACGCATTGGTGAGATTTTTCTGATTAAAATGGTACCAAACACGATATGATTTGGCTACATATGTATAAGGCAGGCCGTACACCAAAGATACATGAAACACGCAACATGCAACATGCAACACGTCGCAAGTTGTGTACGAACGTAGAATAGGTAACGCGGTACGGTACAAACGATTTGTACGGACGCCGAATCGACACCTCGCTTGGATATATGCAACATTAAATGCCCAGAATCGACACCTCGCTTGGATATATGCAACGTTTAAATGCCCAGAATCGACACCTCGCTTGGATATATGCAACGTTTAAATGCCCAGAATCGACACCTCGCTTGGATATATGCAACGTTTGAAAGCCGAGCCGACGCCGCAACCGGTTTTCATTTCCAATCCTCCTTTGCTTTTCGCCAGCTTTTAATAATTCAAACTATATCGTGTTTGGTATGATTTTAATCAGAAAAATTTCACCAATGCGTTAGTAAAAGTTTCAGTAAAAAAAAGTCAAAAATAAAAAAGTTTTATAGTTGAATTAGTATTAGTCACACCGATACGTTTCGGCTCTTTCCTTTGATCATCGGACCTCTCTCTTTCCACCACTGTCTGTCCTTTTCTACGTTCACGCTTGGCTGCTCGTCGCGTGTAACCCGAGATTCGACACCTCGACTGGATATATGCAACGCCTGGGTCCCAATGTTTGTTGCATATATCCAAGTTTTACTGTATATCAGCCGAGGTGTCGAATCTCGGATTATATGCGATGGCCAGCCAAGCGTGAACGTAGAAAGGGACAGACAGTGGAGGAGAGAGAGAGAGGTCCAATGATCAAAGAAAAGAGCCGAAACGTATCGGTGTTCCTAATAGTAATTCAATTATAAAACTTTTTTATTTTTGACTGTTTTTTACTGAAACTTTTACTAGCGCATTGGTGAAATTTTTCTGATTAAAATGATACCAAACACGATATAGTTTGAATGGGGCGGGGTTTGTTACGAGGCGCTGTGAAAAATCCAGGCGGGCGGCAGTCAAAACTTAGCGAAAAGGGACAATCTCAACATTCAGAATGAGAGAAGGACAGCATGGCTGTAGTGCGTCTCACTCAGCGTTCGGGCGATGTTGCTTTTTTCGCTTGCCTTCGCAGCACAGTTCGAGTAACGTAATCAAGCTGACGCTTGATTCTGGCTACGATTCCAGATCGGCAGCCTTTCTACTTAGACGCCACCTTCTAACTACTAGCTGAACTAAATTTGTCACGTAACTTGCTCTGTAGTATCCAGATAATGGCGGAACTCGTCTTTGGGAATGCTTTTACGGGAATACACTTTTCGTCCTTATATGAGAAGATTTTGATCTAAATAAGGGTTCATTTGAAAGAGGAAGGTTCAATGCAGGGCGGTCTGGTCACCGTTTGAGTCACAGAACTGTTTTAGTGACCTAAAAAATACTTGGAATCTGCGGATGTATTTTGTTGATTCTTCCTCTACTTTGGACACTCATATTATTAAATATCGACACTATCTCGGTGAAGCATGACCAGACCGCCCTGCATTGAACCTTCCTCTTTCGAATGAGCCCTCACCCATCCCCAAATCTTCTCATATAAGGTCGAAAAGTGTATTCCCGTAAACCCCTTTTTAGGCCCATTTTTGCTGGTAATGTTACCTCGCTGGATTACCCGTGTCTACCCCCTTAAGGGTAGCACTTATTTCACATTTCATTTTTTAATAGTATGTATTAATAAGAAAACACTGATTCAAATGAACGTTCGTGCTTGGCACATCACTTCAAGCTTAAAAATGTGGTGTAATGTATTATTAATTTATAATATCAAAATGAACTAATTATTAAATATAGGATAGGTTAGGTATAATATCCAACTGTTTTAAACATTATTTTTATTTAGTGTTATATCTTTATTTTCACTTTTTAAATATGCATAAAGAATTTGAACTATCCGTAGTATGTTTTTATTAACATACTGCAACAAATGCATTCATTGTCCTTAATTTCTTTAATGGATCTATTCAACTTTCCTACCCCATAATTTTTTGGTTGTAATTTCCTCATCAATGTCCGAATAGATACTGAAAATATAGAAAAAGAACTCATATTATTATATATTGATACATTGTACTCAACAACATTAATTTGGAATAAATAATGTATTGAAGAAAATAAGGTTTAATATTTCTTTTACCTTAAACATACTTCCAGATATATCTTGTAATAGTGTTATTATTGTACTATAAAATATATACACATAATCTAAAGGTATCTAAGACAAAAGAACACAAGCTAATTACTATAATAATGAAAGTATTTTAATTAAACAAAAGGATAATAAAACATTTTTGGCGACAACAGTCTTCACATAAAAGAAAGGTACATTGCAATGGCTTTGGTATTGTAACGTGAAACGTTATCACGTGAATATGTCTAGAGTGGTATGGCGACATTGACATGGGAATATTTATCGATAGGCTATTGTATCGATATGTCTCGAATGTTCTTCAAGGACCTTTTGTATCGATGGCTATAAATTAAGAGCGGAGTTTAAACCATCTGCGTGTACGCTCATATTATAAAATAAACTAAGCCAAAATTGTAAACCCCTCGACGTGGGTGATCGAGCTGAGAGAAGGCCGGAAATCCAGAGAATGGAATAGTTTCACTTAGTAAATTCCTAAAAGACTAATTTATGATAGACCATAGCTAATTCGTTGTTTTCGACCAAGTCACGTACGGTCCTTAAAAGTAACGAAGTCTTTTCCGATATCCTGTCTTTTCATGCACTCTAAGAGGGTCGTAAATTTCCTCAAGAGTTGCCTTTGGCAAGTACAAGGTCTTGTATTTTCCTATTTTCTCTGGGTCCCACGCTTTCTCGTAGCACATGTGCGCTGCAACGTTCTAGCGTCTTGGCGGAGCGCCTCCACTTCCACGCGCCTGAGGGTGGACCACAGCCAGGAGAAGGGGCCCACGCGAGACGGGGTGGACTCCTCCACCATTGGACGAGGGATAATCCTGAGGGAGGATCCAGGATCCACGAAGGAAGGGGCATCGACCGACAACGCGCGAAGATCTCCTCCGCCAAGCGTAGAACGGGCAGAATGATTTTGTCGCTCAATAAGCAAAGTTGTTCTCACGCTACATATCAACACGCATATTTTGAAACCTTAGCTTGAACAGTTTGATTAAATTCTGAAATTAAAATCGTAATACTGTGAAAGATAATTTATTTGTTTCATTTTTCCGCGCCTTGCGAGCGGAGCGCCTCAGCGCTCCACGAATCACTTTACCTGCGCCTAAATTCCCTTGAAATCCCTATTTACCGCTAACGGCACAGCCGACTCTAGTACTAGCCGTGCTGAAGTAAAAATGGCAACACCGCGGGAGTCCGGTCTGAATATATCAACATCTAACCCTACTCTATCTGCCTCCCGGACTCCCAGACTCCCAGCCAATCAACGTCGTCGGACTCTCGGCTACTCTCTGGACTTCACATAACCTCTTTGGTTTCGTTCCAATAATTTCGCTTGTTTCAAGGTTTTTATTCACTTATATACACGTTTATCAATTCTTAAATGTTTCAATTTGATCCAAAGATGGTCTCATTTTGCTTCATACCTAAATTTTCTTGAAACCACTGTAAATATTTCAAATATCATGCTTCACAACACCAAACTACTTCGAGAGTACACAAAATTTATATTACATTTATAACAATTTTATACTACCACATCACTTCTACTTGCCATAGTTGCAACGTTTATGTATTGTTTATACATAATTAATACAAAATAGCGTATATTACTACAGCTTTTAATTAAAAAAGACAGTAATTACAATTCCGAGCACAGGACTCTGTTTTTGAAAATAGGACTCCCGATTGTCACGTGAGCGGTGTTGCCACGTTGTTCAGCATGGCTAGTACTAGAGTCGGCTGTGCTAACGGACACACAACAGTATAAAGATTGCACACACAGTGCGACAACTTACAAAAAAAAAACATAAAAAGGCACTAGACAAGCTACAAACTTAGAAGAATAAAATAATTACTCCTTAACAGAAAGTAACTGCATTCAATTTCCACATATTTTCACTATAACCTATACCTGTCAAACGTTACACATAACTATTTGACCTTAGTTATTTTATGAAACAAGCGTATTGTTCTTCCGCTTCATCCAATTAAGGTGATGAGAGCCGCTCAAATCAATTACAGGCTGTGGAAATGGTAGATGTGAATAGAATTCACAGCGATAGTACTATAACTCTAATGCACAAAGCTACTTACCAAATAATGTTAAATAGATCCAACTTTTGATTTTGGCTGCAATTTAATTATTTACTTATAAGCTTCTATTATATGCTCCTCTTACTGCGGTAAATAGATACACATTACTTTGCAATGAGAATGCTACACACCATGTCATGTCGCATTGTCAAATACGTATACACTATTAATGAAACAAAACAAACTAGTACATTTGAATAACTATTCAATATTATTGTATCTTTTGCCCTATTTTATGCAATACGTGGATCCTCAGGTATCTTATTAACGACCTTGTAAATATTCCTCTACTCTAACCTATACCTGTCAAACGACATATATACATAATTTACTAACCTTAGTTGTTTTATGAAACAGGCATTGCTACACACCGTGCTAAGTCGGATTGTCAAGAAATTGGACATCTCGTTTCTTACACTATTTTATTAAAAAATATAAGAATGTTTCGCACAAGCCTCAACATAAAATCCACATACAAATTAAATTCACTGCCAAATTTAATATCTTTGATCATATATGTAATCACATACTTCAGCATGCATACGCATTCAAATAGCATAGGAATTTGAATCTATGGCGGCGCCTACTTCCGGTGAGCCGTCCTGCCGGAAAGTGCATTTCCGGCTACCACAGCGCCCTCTTTAATTGTAGAAAGCGGGAAAATGCGTTTTCCCTCCCACGCCAACGCATGGCGTGGGTCACTCTTGCCCTCGCACTCATGGAGTATAGAAGTAACGTTTTCCAAAGATTGGGTTGTGAAACTTAATGTTATAAGTAAAAAAACTCCTGTGAATAATAACCAAAAGTTTAATCTTGGAACTGACTGATTTTAAATAAAAGGCCAGTATTTAGTTTTGTGAACAATCAACCGGCGTAAAAAAACTTTATTTTTCTACAAGACCAAGTATCATCTGTTGGTACAGTAGAGGCCATAATTTACCGGATTTCTGCGAAGGCCCCTACAATTGGTGACCCCGACGTGATCTCGATAGTTTATCAGTGATTTCGTAAAAAAAAAGGTGTTATCAAAAAGGACGCTAAACTATACAAAATGGCGGTTGCATGCTCCCCGACGCGGCTTGACAGAGACGCCATAACAGCAGGAGAGCCTGAAGAAGCCTTTCTTCCATCGGTGTCGGCAGGGACGGATTGCAACCGATCGATTAGGCCACCGATACGTCACATAGTGTAGGGGCCCGTAGGGCCGGCCCCACTATCATGTCATGGTACGAATCGCGCAAGCGTAAGATTCCCCTGCGCTGCCTAGAGCACCGAGCGAGGTGCCTGCCGATCCGCGGAACGAGCACTTGTCGTCGAGACTCCAATGCGATCAGACGCATCTTCAGCTCTTGTAGAATTACTCGAATACACGCACTCACCGCAAGCAGATCAGCAGCTACGAAATATCGTGCTCTGGTCTCGCTTCCAAGATTGCTTCCGCGCCCATGAGCAACCGACACTAGCTTCTCTCATCAACCGAGTTCTTATGAACTCGCAAGAAAAGAGAACCTGACCGAGCGAGCCATGCGACGTGTGAGGGAGTCGGTGCCCGCGTTCAATTAGACATTTCAATAGAACAAGGGAGCTCGACAGCAGGTATCCATGCGCCGAGCAAAGCGTTAGACAAGTATACTTCTGCGGGAAAACGTTAAACTCTGTTTCGTGTGCGAATTATGTTTGTCCCTCGCCTCAAACGGCAAGGACGGTCGCGTCTTTAGAACTATTTGTAAACAGCGTGCCGCTAACCGACGATCATGGCCGTTAGAAGAACATTCGATGTAATGGCATATCGCGATCTTCGTCGTAACAAGGAAAAATAAAATAGTTGTGATATTTTCCTCTCTTCAAATCTGAGTGTTCCTCCTTATTTTCTCTCCCCGTCTCTATCCTACGAAATCGTGCTCTTGAAGGAAGAGCACGGTTACAGGATGCAACCGTATATTCTGCATCCCTTAAGAAATTACCTCCTTTTTGGAAAGAAAACCCCGTATTGTGGTTCGCTCAGGTGGAGGCAGCCTTTGATTTGACAAGGATTACCAGCGACGAAATAAAATATCGACACGTTATTACGCATTTAGATCAGGTCGTGTTGCCTTTCATGGCGGATATTTTGACCCAACCACCGGCTAGAGGGAATACGAGGCCATTAAAAATAAAATAATCGGCACTTTTGATGAATCGCCTGAAAGCAAACTGCGACGTGTCCTCCGTGGTCGCGGTCTGGGCGACGAAAAACCGTCGCATTATTTGCAACGTATCAGGAATCTCACTGGTGGCCAAATCAGCGAAAACGTGCTGCGGTCGCTATTTTTGGAGCAGTTGCCTGATAACATTCGAAGTATTCTGGCGATTTCTGAGATACAGGATCTTGAAAAGTTGGCATTACAGGCCGACAAAATCATAGAAATGCAGGCGATTAACGTGGCGGCAGTTTCGAGCGCGCCAAGGGCAGTTTCTCCTCATGGCAGGATGGCGGCGCTTCAGGATCAGATTGGGGTCTTAGCCAAGATGGTGGAGGTGCTGACCACGCGGATCTCTCATGCTGACCATCAACCACGACAAACATGGCGGCGTAGGCGCAGCGGCTCGAGAGAGGGCAGGTCTCCTCACCGGGCAAGGTCGAGCGATGGACTTTGTTTCTATCATCGACGATTCGCGGAGCGGGCACATCGCTGCGTCATTCCATGCAGCTGGACTGGACCGCCACCGCAGGGACTACCGATCAGCAGGCCTTCGTCGCAGTTGCTGCCGGAAAACTAGAGAAGCCTTTCCGTCTTATGACGGCTGTGGATGGCCTCCCTAATAATTGCCGTCTTGTTGTTAAAGACTGTTTGAGTAACTTAAGTTTCCTTATAGATACAGGGGCAGATATTTCGGTGTTGCCGCTCAGATCGGCAAAAAGAGAGTCTACCCCTTCGGATTTTAAAATATATGCGGCTAATGGCACGGTCATCCAGACTTATGGGACGACCAAATTGGTATTGAATCTAGGTTTACGACGTCCATTTTTATGGGAGTTCATCGTAGCAAACGTTCAGCAACCTATCATTGGCGCAGATTTTTTGTGCAAACACGGTCTTCTGGTGGATCTTAGAAATAGAAAGCTCATTGACGGTCTGACGAAACTGCATACGGTAGGACAGGTTAATACTATTCCCCAACTCTCTCTTACCACAATTGACAATAATAATCCGTATCAAGATCTCCTTAGACAGTTCATTCACGTTACACGGACGATACAGTGCCACACAGAGCCAAAGCACAAAGTTCGACACCACATCATTACAAAAGGTGCGCCATGTGCAGAGAGGGCACGTAGATTACCTACAGAAAAATTTAAGGCAGCGCAGGCGGAAATCAACCACCTTATAGCGCAGGGGATTTGCATTCCTTCTAGTAGTTCGTGGGCCAGCCCTCTACACATGGTGCCCAAAAAGAACGGTGGGTGGAGGCTGTGTGGAGATTACAGGCGACTAAACAATATGACAGTTTCGGACAAGTATCCCATTCCTCACATCCAGGACTTTGCACACAGACTGGACGAGACGAACATTTTTACAACTCTTAACTTGGAAAAAGCATATCATCAGATTCCGATGGCACCAGAGGACCGTGAAAAAAACTGCAATAATAACACCCTTTGGTTTGTATGAATATAAGGTTATGACGTTTGGACTTAAAAACGCTGCTCAGGCGTTCCAAAGGTTTATGGATGCAGTTTTAAGGGGATTAGATTTTGTGGTTTGCTTTGTTGATGACATTTTAATAACATCAGCGAATGAAGTAGAACACAAGCAACATTTGCATTTGGTTTTCGAGCGTTTGCAAGAGTACGGCGTTTCTATTAATGCGGCGAGGTGTATTTTCGGTTCTCCATCCGTACGGTATTTGGAGTACCTAATAGATAATAAGGGAGCCAAACCGTTACCGGAGAAAGTGAAGGCAATTATTTACTATAAAAAGCCAAATACTATGGCGGATTTGCGACGTTTTTTGGGCGTTGTTAATTTTTATCGCCGTTTTGTAAAGAATGCTGCTTTCATTCAGGCTCCGTTGAATACATTTTTAGAAGGCGCTAAGAAGCGATATAAGAGACCAATCGAATGGACCATCGAGACTGAGCGGGCTTTCGAAGCTTGCAAGAACTCGTTGACTGACGCTGTGTTATTGGTTCACCCTAGAGATAATGCTTCGCTATTATTCACGACTGATGCTTCAGACTTGGCGTGCGGTGCAGTGCTTCAGCAAGAAACAAATGGGATTTGGGAACCTCTTGGTTTTTATTCTAAAAAATTCACCCCTCCGGAACAAAAATATAGTACCTATGACCGTGAGCTAACAGCCATTTTTAAAGCTGTTAAATACTTTAAACATTTTATAGAAGGACGACATTTCACAATTCAGACGGATCACAAACCACTGACGTACGCTTTCTTACAGAAATCTAACAAAGCTTCTTCTCGACAGTTAAGACAGCTCGACTTTATCGGAATATTTACGACCAATATCATTCACATATCAGGATCTTCTAATTTCGTTGCTGACGCCCTATCACGGCTGGACGTTATCAGTATGCCAGTCGTGGTGGGCACTGAAGAAATAGCAGACATGCAGGAAACGGACTCTGAGCTCTCGTGGATATTGGAAGGAGGCACTGCACTGCGCCTCAAGCCTCTGAAAGTCGACGGTTCTGAATCGATGGTATTTTGCGATATTTCTGCAGATAATATTAGACCTTATATTCCTGAAGCGTTGCGTAAGCGAGTTTTTGAAAGTGTTCATGGTTTGTCTCACCCGAGTGGGAGATCTACTAAAAGAATAATTTGTAAACGTTTCGTCTGGCCTCGCATGAATAGAGATGTCCTTAACTGGGCAAGAACGTGTTTGCGTTGCCAGCGAAGCAAGATTTCGAGGCATACCGTTAATAAGCCTAAGCATATTACTGTTCCAGGGGACAGGTTCCAACATGCTCATTTAGATTTAGTAGGACCCTTACCAATGGTCAAAGGTTATAAGTACTGTCTGACCATGATCGATAGATTTTCCCGTTGGCCAGAGGCGGTTCCTCTCAAGGATATCACAGCGAGTACTGTGGCCGCCGAGTTCTATGCCACCTGGGTGTCTCGTTTTGGTGCTCCTGCTTCGATTACCACTGATAGAGGTGCTCAATTTGAGGGGCAATTATTTAATTCTATGGCAAAACTTATCGGTACCAGTTACATTCGCACGACGGCATACCATCCGGCATCGAATGGCATGATTGAAAGGTGGCATAGATCTCTAAAGGCGACCATCATGTACCATGAGTCTAAAGATTGGGTAGCTATCCTCCCAACGGTACTACTTGGTTTGCGTTGTAGCTATAAGGAGGATATTGGTGTCTCAGCGGCAGAGTTATTGTACGGAGCTCCTCTCAGGTTACCGGGAGAGGTTTCCATCGACACTCCAACGCACGACTTTTGTACTGACGACTTTAGACTCCACATGCGACAGATTCGACCGAAACCGACAGTGCATCATAGCCGTAAATCTCATTTTGTATCTAAGGACTTATTTACAGCCTCTCACGTATTTGTTACAGTTGATGCAACAAGAAAGCCTCTAGAACAGCCGTATGAGGGACCATATCAAGTGGTCAAACGGGTATCCGACAATACATTTCTGATTAATTATAGAGGAAAAGAATCGGTAATCTCTACTGAGCGCCTGAAACCAGCGTATATTGAGTTAGAAGAGAACGGTAATCAGTTGCCGAGGACGTATTCGAGGGTATCGTCTACTCTCCCTTGCAAGTCGAGTGACTTGGAGGGGGGTAGTGTGGCGGCGCCTACTTCCAGTGAGCCGTCCTGCCGGAAAGTGCATTTCCGGCTACCGCAGCGCCCTCTTTAATTGTAGAAAGCGGGAAAATGCGTTTCCCCTCCCACGCCAACGCTTGGCGTGAGTCACCCTTGCCCTCGCACTCATGGAGTATAGAAGTAACGTTTTCCAAAGATTGGGTTGTGAAACTTACAATTAGTGTTATAAGTAAAAAAACTCCTGTGAATAATAACCAAAAGTTTAATCTTGGAACTGACTGATTTTAAATAAAAGGCCAGTATTTAGTTTTGTGAACAATCAACCTGCGTAAAAAAACTTTATTTTTCTACAAGACCAAGTATCCTCTGTTGGTACAGTAGAGGCCATAATTTACCGTATTTCTGCGAAGGTCCCTACAAATCGACGAACAATACCACCATCTGCCGACTCCCAAAAGCAATGATTTTAAAACATATGGCATCCAAATGGCACGAATCCAAGTGGCACGAATCCAAATGGCACGACGTCCAAAAGGAACGCATCCAATCGGTCCGGCGCAGGCCCTCCAAACTCCCCTATTCAATACTGTAACTAAAATTAGTTCACCCCCGGACTTCCAGGCGGTGCTGGTGTCGCTACAAATCGGTGCGGTACACACACAAGCACATGGTCCCTATATACGTGTGCATGGTCTTACTTATTCAAGACTTTGAAAAATAAAAATAAAGGAAAGGAAAAAATTACAACAATATATGTGCAGTAATGGAAATATATTAAATTTTTACTAAAATACAATAAATATATATATAACAATAATAATATACAATCGAAAATCACGTTCTCCACTCCCCTGGTGCAGTCAGGTTTAACTATAAGAACAAAATTATATAATATTATACATACACTTCATGCAAGAAGTATTATTATGTATACTTAGTGTATTAATACCATGTCAATAGTTTTATGTATATATTGTATATGTAAACTGAATACTTACAATTTTCTTCTTTTTCTTCTTTTCATTTGCATCCAGGTGTCTTATTGCTCTATTTTAATAGAGGTAGCCTCTGACACTGTAATAAATATTTTCATTAACAATTATTTACATATGCTATAAAAAGTATACATAAAAGTTATTACCAAGTAAGTTTAGTGTTGGAACTGCTGATGTTAATCTTTTCCTCATGAAGTATTTTTCTTTAAAGTAGCTACTACAGATCATCCGGAATTTCAGTTTTCAGGTGGAAGCATTGACTTTGGGTTGTCACATACTTCCACCCACTGTGCCATCCTCTTCTTATCCTTTCTCTCTTAGGGGAAGGAGAACATCCTGCTCTTTTCGTTAATACACCCTCTGATGATGCATATTTTCTTCCTCTTTCTTTAAAGATACATTTTAATAATTAAAATTAAATATATTACTAAAATAACAATGTAAACAGTTATGTTTTCAGGAACAATTTTAAAAAATTCTGTACTTACTTAATTTCTATCTTCTCCTCCTATTGCTGCATCTCATCAGCAGAAATTATTGAAAAACCTAAAAACCTAGAAAAAACTTTAAAAAATATCTTTTTCAATAATAATAATAGTCATAATAATAATAGCAATAGTAATAATAATAGTAATAATTATAATAATGGAATTCACGAACCTGGAAATTCAGTCACCTACGCTGCCACCATGTGCAACCATGTGCACCATATTTCTTTTGTCTCTTTAAATTTTGAAACAATTGAAAAACGCGGCGACAAATTTCGCGATAACATGACGTCACGATATCTTTAGTTGTGTGTTAAAATCAGTGATACAAGCTATGCATGTAGAAAAGCGACATCAGCGCCGCCTGGAAGTCCAGGGGTGAGTTAAAATTTGCATCAAATTCACAAGAGTGGAGCTTGGAGGGCCTGGTCCGGCGCAGTGATGCCAGAACCGTGGGACGTGGGACAAATTTTTACCCTCTCCACGACGTCCCACGACGTCCCAGTGACTCCCCTGCCGCAGTTGTTTCATCTAACACAAGCCGTTGTCCCACGTGTCCGTGTGAGCTCTGCGGGTTTGGCAGAGTTCGGCTGCTCTCGTCATTTCTACGTTATCGGCTCGATGCTCAAGCCGCTAAAGCACGTGGCAGCAGCATCGACGAATCAACAAAATAATATAATTTCGTCCATGGCAATATGGCTGAATTAAGAAACCAGGAGAATCAGTTCGAATCCCGATTTTACGGTTTCAGTTCTGATTCTTAATGCATTAACGTTTTTTTAATACATTAACTTGGGAAGCAGTTAAAAAAAGGAGTTGAACTGCATCTTTCTTTGATATTTTTTGTATTAATATTTAAGTAATTTCTTCGATTAGATATTACTGTTATTCTAACTATTACAATGCGTAAATCCGAAGACATACGAGGAAAATTGGTTAGGTTAAATTGTAAGGATATAAAGAAATTTCAATCTTTAACGGTTTGTTAGTTTTATTTCTTATTCCTTACAACTATTATAATTTTATTCTCTGAATGGTCATTACAATGAAAGATGGATTAGATACAATTTGATTCCTTATTTAATTTGTTATATACATACATATCAGGTTTCTTGCAACTATTGCACCTGGTCCACGCTTATACGATATTGCATATTTTATTTTCCTATAATACAACAAGGAAACAAAACTATAATATAGTGATTACCATAATACAATAGAAAATGTTAAGCTTGCTATAAACCTTATGTTTTTTTTGTGTACTTATGCTGCACTTTCGCTTCGTTGCTTTATAATGACTGATTTTTCTTTTGAATGAAACTTTCACGAGCGTATTGATGAAATTTTTCGATTAAAACAAGATCAAACACGACATAATTTGAATTATAGTTACTTTATATATTTGCATTAGGTCTTAAATAAATAAGTAAATATAATGCAAATTATGTCGTGTTTGGTCTTATTTTAATCAGAAGAACCTTACAATTACATTGGTAAAAGTTTCATTTAGCAAAAATGAAAAATAAAAAAGTTATGGTTGAATTAATATTGTCTCACTCAAATGTTTTTTTTCGGGCTCTTTAATTCTCGGACCTCTTTCTCTTTCGCTATTTGTCCTTTCCTACGTTCGCCAGCATTCAAGAACTCGCTCAAACTGTGTCGTTCTGCCAGCGTCAGACACTTTCAGGAGAATCGTGAAAATCCAGCAACATAACACATTCTATGCTGAAAGAATATACTTATTTATCTGTCTAAAAAAATGTTAATAAATCTGGCAGCAGATTTATTTTCGGACTGCTTTTCTAAAGTAATCAGAATTTTACCATTCTCCTGTACGGATCGTGTGTAGCAGTTTGTAGCAAACTCAACATATTTTCGATTATATGTAGAATACACAACCGATCGAAAAATATTAAAAATCCAGGATATTTTGTGTCGTTTTTTATATGCTAAAGGCGTTTGAAATGAAATAAATGACTAACAATGAATAGTGTAAACAAGGTGATCGCTGTTCATCTATTTCCTTTCTACGATGTATTTCTTCCACAAGAGACGGTTTCCTAACAATTTACAGTACAGTAAAACCTGAGTACATACATATGTATATGCAAGACGTTCGGTCAAACTTCAACACCTCGCTTGGATATAGGCAATGTTTTGATTCGATCTCTCTGGCTTTTCGTTTTCTTTTAACATCAATTTTAGCAAGTGATTACAATTCAAACTATATCGTGTTTGGTATCATTTTAATTAGAAAAATCTGGCCAATGCGCTAGTAAAAATTTCATTTAAAAAAAGTCAAAAATAAAAATGTTTTATAACGGAATTAGTATTAGTCACACCGATATGATTCGGCTCTTTCTTTTGATCATTGGACCTCTCTCTCTCCTCCACTGCCTGTCCCTTTCTACGTTCACGCTTGGCTGGCGTCGCGTGTAACCTGAAATTAGACACCTCGCTTGGATCCCAATCTCTCTTGCATATGTATATCCAGATTTTGCTGTACATACTGCAAATTGTTAGGAAACCGTCACTTGTGGAAGAAATACATACAGGATTGCCTCGAAATAAGCAAGTGGTCTCTGCTTCGAAATAAGCAACTGTTCGGTCCCGAGCCACTTGCTTATTTCGAGGCAATCCTGTACATCGTAGAAAGGAAATATGTAGATGAACAGCGATCACCTTTATTATACTATTCATTGTTGGTCATTTATTTCATTTCAATCGCCCTTAACATATAAAAAGCGGCACAAAATATCCTGGATTTTTAATATTTTTCAATGGGTTGTGTGTTCTACATAATATCGAAAATATGTTGAATTTGCTACAAACTGCTACACACGATCCGTACAGGAGAATGGTAAAATTCTGATTACTTAAGAAAAGCAGACCGAAAATAAATCTGTTGCCAGATTTATTAACATTTTTTTAGACAGATAAATAGGTATATTATTTCAGTATAGAATGTGTTATTCTGCTGGATTTTCCCGATTCTCCTGAAAGTGTGTGACGTTGGCAGAACGACAAAGCTCGAACGAGTTCTTGAATGCTGGCGAACGTAGAAAAAGACAAATAGCGAAAGAGAAAGAGGTCCGAGAATTAAAGGACCCGAGAAAAAACATTTGAGTGAGACAATATTAATTCAACAATAACTTTTTTATTTTTCATTTTTGCTAAATGAAACTTTTACCAATGTAATTGTAAGGTTCTTCTAAATAAAATAAGACCAAACACCATATAATTTGCATTTTTTTTACTTATTTAGATATAAATAAGTAAATAAAAATTATAATTCAAATTATACCATGTTTGATCTTGTTTTAATCGAAAAATCTCACAAATACAATAGTAAAAGTTTCATTGCAAAAAAAAATCAGTCATTCGTCATTATAAAGCAAGGAAGCGAAAATGCAGAATAATTACGCAAAATAAGATAAGTTTTTAATAAGGATAACAGTTGATACTGTATTGTAACAATTACTAAACTATATTTTTATTTGTTTTCTAAATATATTATAGAAAGGTAAAATATTCAGCATCGTATAACCGTGGACCAGCTGCAACAGTTGCCGGAAACCTGATGAAATATGTAGTACAATTTAACTAAAAAATCAAACTGTACTTTTCTGTTTTTCATTCTAATGATTATTCACGGTATAAAATGATAATAGTTGTAATGAATAAAAAATAAAACTAATAAACCGTAAAAGATTGAAAGGGTATAACAGGATAAGATGGTCAAAAGTGCCCTTGAGCCGATTTTTTTCAGCAATGTACCATTTTATAGCTAATAATAAAAAACCATTGTACACCAAGTTTCAACCCTGTATCTCAACTGGGAGGGTAGTTACAGGGTGAGAAAGAAGAAGTGGTTTTTGCCATATTTTCCTTATTTAATGGCATTCAAAAAATCTGAAAAAATTCTACAATATTCCAGCCATGTTTCTTTTGATTGTGAATTTTTTCAGATTTTTCGGTTGCAAATCCTAGGCGTGAAAAATCAAAAACACAAAAAAAAGTCGAAAAATTGAGATTTCGGGTAGAAGCTTTCAAAACACTAGATTTTTACTTTCACAGTAGTTAGATATTAGCATGACTGGTGTCTTCAATTTTTTTCAGATTTTTAAGTGTGGTGCGCCGTGTTTAAAAAAATCAAAAACCGATATTTTCGACATATTTCGTGCGATAACATGAGAAACACTTTCAATTTTTAAAAGAACTTTTATACACTTAGTGTATTATGTGATTTGTAATGTTTTTGCACTGAACGAAACTGAAAAACATGTATTTTACAGAAAAAAAAAATCAGCGTGAGCGGACTCGCTGGACCACCGACACCGTTGGAAAACCTTTCGATTTTTTGATATATGTATATCGCATATAAAGTACTTTCAATAATTCTGGTTTATTTAATTTTTTAAATTCTTATTGCGTTTCATTGTATAACGTACTTACTTGAAGAAGAACAGACGAAAATTCGCAGTACAAGTAACTCTGACACGCAAAAAACAGCGAAAAACTCGGTTTTTAATTTTTTTAACTATGGCGGACCTGACCAAAAATTCTCAAAAAAATTGAGAATAATAGTATAGATAATATACACTTATAAAAAAAATATGAATGTAGATCCGCGACTCCTTCCATACCAAATCGCCATTTTTCAGCATTTTTTGACATTTTTGACTTTTCACGGCTTCAGTTTTCAATCTAAAAATCTGAAAAAATTCTGTAATATGTGCCTCACTAATAGAAATGTCTCTGATTTTTTTCAGAATTTTCGAATGTCATTAAATAGGAGAAATTGGCCAAAAACCTCGTAATTACATTTTTATCCGTAACTACCCTCCCAGATGAGATACAGGATTCAAACTTGGCACAGACTAGTTTTTTTTTATCACCTATCGAATGGTTCATAGCAAGTCGAATTTGGTTTGGGGGCACTTTTGACCATCTTATCCGGCTATACCCTTTGTCGACTGCCTTGAATGTAAATAATAAATAAGGACAGCGAGTGAAAAGAGGACGAAGTGAAAACAATCCAGTTTATATCTTCAAAACAGTATTAATGCTACGATGAAACGTGTTTATTTCTAATTTTTTCGCTATGAAACTTTTATCAACTGTAACGTGGTGACACCTGTGCCCCCCCGTTACAATCGCTGCGCTTCTCCCATCTCAAATCCCACCTAGAAATGACCCTTAACCCTTCTAACACCTCACCCCTTTTCCCCGCCCGCCGGTGTCGGGCCGATGGAGGCGACGGACAAGAGACAACAGGGATCACCCGCAAGAAGGAGCTACGAGGCCGGCGACAGACCTCCCACCCTCCAGGAGAGGAAAAGCAACGCGGGACTTCGGAAAAAGAGACGAAGCGGCCCAGCAGCTGAGACAAACGTCCACCTGAAGCCATCTGTCGCCGAGCCCGAAGACCTCAGTCCACCCGCCACGGCCGGAGATCCGCCAGCCCCATCGAACCCGAACACCGGCAGATCGACAATCGATAACCAATCTATTCCGTTGCCAGAAAAGGCCCCCTTCCTATTCCCCATCCCCTCCCCAAAAATCATCCCGCGACGGACCCGTCGTCGCTGCCGCGACGTCATTGAGCCTAGGCTATCTAAATAGGAAACGTATTGAGAGAGATTTTGAGAGAGCGATTAGCGATAGTAATGTGAAGGTGATTAAGAGGCGAATTAAAGAGCGAGGAACGGTGTGATAGTCCGTGTGTGTGGCGTGCACAGTATTAAGTAAGTCCCTTGAATTATATAAAGTTTGTGAATCGGTATCGTTGAGTTTCGGCAACGGCAACCTTCGATTGCGACTTTCGTGTCCGCGTATCGCGCCGGTTATCCGTCGTTATATTTTGCGAACCCTTTTGTCCAGCCCCTGTTACTCCCGTCCACAAAATCCTCCTACGCGTAACGTGTGCGAACTTCCAGAGAACCTTCCTCACCCTGAGATCTTCCCTGACCCTCGACAAATCCTCCTTGCGTACTCCCCCGCGAGATTGTAAGGACGTAAGTGCCACGAGTCCCATCCCCTGTAACGACCCCCATTCTGTCCCTTTGTCCAAATTTTGATTGCCACCGCGAGTGGCTGGCGCCCAACGTGTATACGAAACTAGTGTGAAGAGAATATAGAGTGAACCCCCGAAAGGGTCACACAACAAATTTGTGATATTTTTCTAATTAAAACAAGACCAAACGCGATGTAAATCGGACAAGTTTTGTTATTATTAATCAATTTAAATTGATCCAGTCAACCATTATCAATTAAAGTAAAATTAAACCGATCTATGTCGTGTTTAGATTCAATTTAATCAGAAGAACCTCAACAATCCAACGATACTATCTTTTCCAAGATAAAACGAAAATTAGTCCAAATGTAATATTCTTTGCTGAATGTTGATTTGTTTTACTCGCGGCATCCCTTTGTAATACATCCATCGCGTAATACGGCATCCCTTTGTAATTTTCGCGTAATACGTATTCTTTTTCCATGTTTACGGATTCGAAGCTCCGCTGAGCTCGAGAAAATTAGTATGTAAATAGTAGGGCAATGTCACACAATGTTATTAGCCGGCGCAGGGGAAAGGAGGGATCGTTCGCACACCCCGCCGATTTTGGCACGCACAAACCGTGTGAGCCAAGGCGGGGCACGACCAATCAGACGCACACTCTTTCCCTCGAACAAGTTACGAACGACGAGCAGCAATCAGTTAAAATTGCGACGCTGTCATCAATTGAATTTATCACACATTTCGTTGAAGATAGCGATAGGTATATAATAAAATATATTAACATAATTCTAACTTTTTTTTTTAATTTAATTTAATATAAATAAGGAAAAGTGTTGAGTGTAATACCTTTGTCTATATATATATATATAGTATATGCTTTTGTGAGACAAGTGTGAATCTGGTTTCCGTTTTGTTACGCGCATGAAGCAGATTTTGGAAGCCATGCGAGATGAGAGCAAGGAGGTGTTGCGTGTATTAAAGGTTCAGTGTAACTGCCTAATTATAATAATTATAATAAATAATTACTTCAAGCACATATGCTGTGTGGATTGCATTGTCTAACAACCTAAAATAACAAAAAGGGTTCAATTCTGCTTTGAGCGAATCATTGTTTGCGAAAACAAACAGAAGAATTCTCCTTTGAGCAAATCTAAAGAAACGGACAATTTCTGCTGTGAGCGAATCATTGTTTCTGAAAATATAAATAAGCGAATCATTGTTTGTGAAAACAAACAGAACAATTCTGCTTTGTGCAAATCTAAAGAAACGGACAATTTCTGCTGTGAGCGAATCATTGTTTCTAAAAATATAAACAAGGATAAAAAGGGTTCAATTCTGCATTAAGCGGCTAATTAATAAAATAAAATAAAAACGTTGCGATATATATAATTATAGGTAGACCTGCAAAAGGTGCATCCCGTATGAGAAAGAATCGTGCGAATGAATCGGGCGATGTGAAGCAATTACGTGTTTCTAAAGAACGTGAAAGAAACGCAAAGGCACGGCGTGAAGAAGTCATTATAATGACCTGAAAGAAAACAATACCCTTTTTATTTCACTTTTTTAATTATAATTAATTTTTATATATTTCGTACAAAATGTTTTATTTAATTGTTAATATTTAGTTTAATATGTATAATAATTTTTGTAATAAATAGTTTTCATTTTTGTCGATAACCGAGTCTATTAAATTAATCGATAAGCGTAGAGTCGGTAAGTCAGATGGTAAAACAGATTATCGATAAATTATCGACGTCTGACCGCGTATGCGCCGGCGCAACCCCAATGATCACGCGGTGGGGTGAAGTTCTAGAGCGGGGATGCTGGACCGTCACGTGATGGGAAATTCCAGCTACCCGAAGGAATTCTATGTGGAAAAAAAGCGCCGAGTCAGCATAATCTGACTATAAATAGAGCCGTTCCACACGGTAGTAGCGCAGATCTTCTCTGACCACGGTCAGAAGCAGGCAATACTCTGATAAGTAGAGGAAAGCTTGCGCTGAGCTGTTTAGGCAGCAATAGAGCGCGAGTAGTAGCTTCATCCTTCTCTTCCATTGGTGGCGTGCAATACTACGGATCAGTGGACTTCCTACTCACGGTACGCAACGTGTTAAACAGGTGTTAAGCTGAGCCAACACTCAAGTGTAAAGAGCTAGCGAGGAGCCGAACTCCTTGAGACGGCCTGCATCTAACACAGCTCTGGCTAGCCCAGAAACCGATTGCGACCCGTAGGAAAAGTCCGCTCGTATCCAAAAGTGCTGTACAAACCTTTGGGAATTGGTTTCCAAAGTAATTGGCAAATTAAACAGAGTATTGACTGTGGTAGAAGACTAAGCCACGTTCGCGTTAGCGCTATCAATTATTATCATTTGTTACTAATTACTAATCATTAATTTCTATCTTCGTATATTAACTACTAATTATATATTTCTCACTGTATTCCCAATCTAAGGCGAATTCTTTATAATTTCTTATTGTATTCCTGTTCTAGCCGTACTTATTGTCACACTAGCGATTTTATTTCATATTACATTCAGAACTACTTTATATTCAATTAATATTCACTTACCTTACCTAGAATAAACAAGATATAATTAGTTCTAGCACATTAGTGTTTGGATTTTACTCCTTAACCGCACACCACACGAACCTATAGTCCCTGATACATTGATTACGAGTCGCCTTCTAAGGGAACCGCTCTCCCTACAAGTCGGTGCAGTGACGTACTCACTCTGGGTCGTTACACTATTGACGATCGCAGTTCGAGATTATCTGCAAAGCGAAAATATGCTAGTTCGAAAGAATCGCGCGAAACGATTGACGAAAGAAAACGTCGGCTAAGCAGAATTTCTAATCGTTTAAAGAACGAATCTACCGAGAAACGATCACGTCGTACCGAATTAATCCGCAGGCGTTTAGCGAACGAATCTGCGGAGGAAAGGTCACGCCGTTTCCGATTAATCCGCAAGCGTTTAGCGAACGAATCTGTGGCGGAAAGGTCACGCCGTTTGGCATTAATGCGCTGGTGTTTAGCGAACGAATCTGCCGCGGAACGATCACGCCGTTTCCGATTAATCCGCAGGCGTGTAGCGAACGAATCTGCGGAGGAAAGGTCACGCCGTTTCCGATTAATCCGCAGGCGTTTAGCGAACGAATCTGCGGAGGAAAGATCTCGTCGTATCGAATTAATCCGCAGGCGTTTAGCGAACGAATCTGCGGAGGAAAGATCTCGTCGTATCGAATTAATCCGCAGGCGTGTAGCGAACGAATCTGCGGAGGAAAGGTCACGCCGTTTCCGATTAATCCGCAAGCGTTTAGCGACCGAATCTACTGAGGAACGTTCGCAACGTCTAATGGTTGTGAGAAACCGTATGCGGAAAGTACTACTAAGTGAACGTGTCGAATCAAGGAATACGCGTTTAAGAAATATGCGTGAACTAGCTAAAAAACGGAGAAAAGAACTTCTCCTTCAGGAAGACTACTTTAAATCGGCTATTAATATTTTTGCTAATGTACCGTGTGCAGTGTGTTACAAGACTTTATATCCGCAGCAACGTTACACTTTACACACGCAGCCTTTGTCTAGTCTAATTCCTGCAAATCTATTAGAATCAGAGAAGATAACAACATGTTCTCGTTGCCTAAATCATCTTAAAAAACAAAAAGTTCCATCACAGGCATTCTGGAATAAAATGGAACTCATGCCTGTACCTCTGGAGATAACAGATTTATCGGAAATCGAAAAACAAATGTTGTGCAGAATAGTACCGTTTCTTAAAATCATGAAAATTCAGAATCGCTTCAGTCAGAATTGGTGCAAAGGTCGGGTAGTCCTATTTGCCCGCGATGTGTTCGAAGTAGCCGAGCAACTTCCACTTAGATTAAACGAAACCGGTATAATGATTGTAGTGGAAAGCCTTGAAAATTTGGAGCGACAAAGACAATTTGAAATAGACGTTGGCAAACTTCGTGTAGCTTTACAATGGCTATTACAAAATAATGCTTTATACAAAGATGTGCGACTACGTTTTTCTAATATTACCAATAACATTTTGGAAATAGCTGATGTCGTTGAACAGCCTTGTATTGTAAGAAACGAGATCGAAGTTGCAGAAAGAAATACTGAATCAAACAGTAGATTTGTGAATGTTGGACAGAATGTAGCTATTTTACGAGGCTCGTGCCATCAAGCTAGCGATCGCTTCAGTATTGAATCTCGCGGTAAGCAATGTACTGGCATAGCTGCAGTTGCATGTGTTGCGTTTCATTTGCTCGACCCTAGTACGTTGTGTGCTAGTGATGTCGATTATGTACTTTTAGTAAGAGATAAATATTACCGTGATTGCATTGAAGCGCGAAGTAATCCTGACCCCAGAGAAGTCAATGTCGACTATTTAGCTGTTACCGAATTATTGCCACACATATCATTTAATAACAACAGAGTCGATATTAACATTGGGTATGAAATGGCTGTAAATGGTCATATTGATGTTGATAACGGTGATGAAGGATTTCCAAATTTAAAAAATGGTTTGATTAGGTTTTTTCAACAGTATATGTACGGAATTCTTACTGCAAATTATACATCAATAGCCGTATCATGCAACAACCAGTCGGAGACCACCTACTATTGGTTGTTTGATTCCCATGCACGAGGTCCAAAAGGATATAAAGCACCATTACGGGGCGCCTCATGCTGTATGAAATTTACTACTATTGATGCTTTACAGGCCACCTTGCGTCGTAATTTGTATGCGAAAGATGGCAACAGCAATGTATTAAATATCTACTCATTAACACCTATAACAATTGTATCTGGAAGAAATAGATCTCCACTGGTAGAAAGAATGCAACATCTCTCAGTTGGGACCCCTCGAACAGAATCCGGCGAAACACGAATTATATTCGAAACAAGCATGTTACGTTTGGTTGACGAAGGTGTTCCCAACATCGATAGTGTCGTCTCAGTCAGTATTACTAATAATAACGCAGACAATGACCCGATAGAACTGGCGAATATACATACAAAAACAGCGCCTCCTTTGAACCTAGAGAGGGAGAGAAGGATGGAAGAACTGTGTCGGTTCTTCCTGTTTCCGGATGGAAAAAATGGATTTGGAGAGCATCGAGACATCTCAATAACACCACTGGATTACTTCCAAGCTCGTATTCTGAGCAATGACAAACGATTCCAGCGAACAGATTATTTGTTCTTCGCATTATCTGTTGTTGAATACTACCGCGCAAAAGCTAGCATTTCAGTATCATGTAAAATGCGCCAAGGGGAACATACTCTACAGGGATTAGTAGATAATATACACCTCACGATGAGAAACATAAGAGGATCGGCATCATACTGGAAACGCTGCTGATCGGGATTAACCTTCCCGCCACGCCACGGCTAGTAGTCGATGGCAACATTTTTCGTTACTTATTACATTAGAGTAATAATTGTTTTATTCAGTACAGTTCCTATTTAAGACTTAGAACAACATATATACAGAAACCACGCGCACCGTACATATTTTCGGCGCGAGTTTCCGTTCAGTGACGGTACTTCGGCGGACGGGGGTGCCGTAGTGAAAGGGTTAATCGCCATGGTCCGAAGTCTTGGACCGCCCACATGGTTTGCTACGTTCTCTTGCAATGATCTGAACTGGCCAGATATGTTGAAAGCATTACTACTAGCCGATGGTCGCCCCATTACCGAATTCGAAACCCTAACTTTTGGGGATCGACTAAAGTTGGTTCAGAGATACCCTGTAGATATTGCAAGACAATTTACGTCACGTGTAAACGCGTTAATGCAATATTTGAGAAACTCAGATTGCCTAGATGGCGTTGTTATCGATTTTTGGCTTACAAGGGGACCGCCAAGGTGAGGACAACTCGATTTTATCGACAGTAGGTAAAAGTTGTAGTATACATAGAGTGTTATAAAACCCTCATTGGTTTTGAGAGAATGGGCCTTTGTTTTCGAGTTATTGCAGTTTAAACAATTCTGTGCATTTGGTCTTTCAGTTGTGAGAGGTGGTTTACAACAGCGGCGCTGTAGGTGAGTGAGTAAGGTAACGGATTGGAAGTCTGGAGGTTGCGCGTTCAAAACCTCTTTTTGGAGGTTGAAATTTTTTTTTTTTTATGATTTTTTCGATGCAATTTGTTTTTGGTTTTATTCTACATTAATTTAAAACAAATAAATATTAGTAAAAACATTTGTATATAAAAAAATAATGTATTTCTGATACAGCGTATTGCTCGCGTCTGCAAGCAATTTTGCATATATATACCGGAGAAATGTCTTTCTTTTCGGAACTGTTATACCGAAGGTATCGACACCTGGAATTGCGCACAATGTTGAGGGTGATACATATCATAAAAACAATGGAAGCACAATTTATTCACACACCACGCACATTGTAATAACGCAACTTTTTCACAAGTACAAAATCCTAAATTCCAGACGTCGATACCTTCGGTATAACAATTCCGAACAGAAAAACATTTCTCCAGTATATATATGCAAAATTGCTTGCAGACGCGAGCAATACGCTGTATCAGAAATACATTATTTTTTTATATACAAATGTTTTTACTAATATTTATTTGTTTTAAATTAATGTAGAATAAAACCAAAAACAAATTGCATCGAAAAAATCATAAAAAAAAAAAAAAATTTCAACCTCCAAAAAGAGGTTTTCAACGCGCAACCTCCAGACTTCCAGTCCGTTACCTTACTCACTCACCTACAGCGCCGCTGTTGTAAACCGCCTCTCAAAACTGAAAGACCAAAGGCACAGAATTGTTTAAACTGCAATAACTCGAAAACAAAGGCCCATTCTCTCAAAACCAATGAGGATTTTATATCACTCTATGTATACTACAACTTTTACCTACTGTCGATAAAATCGAGTTGTCCTCACCTTGGCGGTCCCCTTGTTAGAATAGAATTTCAGAACAGGGGAAGTCCACATTTGCACATGCTTCTTTGGTGTGCAAACGTACCTGATTTCCTTACCAACGAGGGCCGCAACGTTATTGAGAAAGTTGTATCTTGTTCATTGGAAGCAGAAAATCAAGATATGAGGGACATAGTTCCAAAAGTCCAAATTCATAAACATTCTGCTACATGTTACAAAGATCGTAATAATCGTTGTTGTCGTTTTGGATTCCCCAGACCGATAAGTGAAAGAACGATGTGCTTAGGTCCAGATGACACACTTGCGAACAATGGACGTTTCTGCATACTTAAGAGAACAGGAAATGAAATCATGGTGAACAATTACAACCTAACTCTTTTTAACCGACTTCGAAAAGGAGGAGGTTACTCAATTCGATCAGTATGTATTTTTTTATTTTTGTTTTTTTGTGTGTGTTCACCGATTACTCCGAGATGGATGTACCAATCGGAATGAAACCTTTCACATCTTGTAGGGTATGTCTTCCGGTTGGCCCCATTGAAAAAAAATTTTTCATTTTTTCATTGTTATTGCAAAATACAGGAAGTTTTTAATGTCAAAATTGGATGATTTCAATGACCTTTTAATATGTTGTCGGTGATATGATTCTGAACAACTTTTTCATTATGCATAATTAACGGAAAGCTTTAGTTTCCGAGATATTCGTAAAAAACTATTGTTACTACTACATTGAATTCTACGTATGCCTACATGTCTGTACTGGTGTATGAGTCAGCATGCAGTCGCCGATTCTCTACTGTTTCTTGTATGCATGTATTCTCTCCAAGGCATGAACCGATTGCGATGAAACCTTTCACATTTCCGCGATACCTCACTTGCAAAAATTTATGCAATTTGTTATTGTTAATAACTATTGTTATAACTTGTATGGAACTTGTTATTGCTAAAAACTATCATTATTGCAATTAACTAATAAGAACGGTAAACCACCCTACAAGTACGAGCATCCTACAAATACTGCTCGTTCCACTAAAAAGTGTGAAATAAAATAATTTTTAACAAAAAATACAACCGACTTCGAAATGCACTAAAAAGTATGAAATAATTTCTACTTCATTTATACAAATACCCAACAGCTATTAATAAAACCTATTTACTCGTTAAATAGTATACTAAATACATTTCAACCTTTTCGGAGGCGGCGCAAAATTAAAAATACCCGAATATACGATGCTGTCAATAATGATTTGATAGGTTGTCGACGCCTGAATCTTCCTAGTATAAGAAAAGTTTTTAATTTTGCGCCGCCTCCGAAAAGGTTGAAATGTATTTAGTATACTATTTAACGAGTAAATAGGTTTTATTAATAGCTGTTGGGTATTTGTATAAATGAAGTAGAAATTATTTCATACTTTTTAGTGCATTTCGAAGTCGGTTGTATTTTTTGTTAAAAATTATTTTATTTCACACTTTTTAGTGGAACGAGCAGTATTTGTAGGATGCTCGTACTTGTAGGGTGGTTTACCGTTCTTATTAGTTAATTGCAATAATGATAGTTTTTAGCAATAACAAGTTCCATACAAGTTATAACAATAGTTATTAACAATAACAAATTGCATAAATTTTTGCAAGTGAGGTATCGCGGAAATGTGAAAGGTTTCATCGCAATCGGTTCATGCCTTGGAGAGTATACATGTATACAAAAAACAGTAGAGAATCAACGACTGTATGCTGACTCATACACCGGTAGAGACACGTAGGCATACGTAGAATTCAATGTAGTAGTAACAATAGTTTTTTACGAATATCTCGGAAACTAAAGCTTTCCGTTAATTATGCATAATAAAAAAGTTGTTCAGAATCATATCCCCGACAACATATTAAAAGGTCATTGAAATCGTCCAATTTTGACATTAAAAACTTCCTGTATTTTGCAATAACAATGAAAAAATGAAAAATTTTTTTTCAATGGGACCAATCGGAAGACATACCCTACAAGATGTAAAAGGTTTCGTTCCGATTGGTACATCCATCTCGGAGTAATCGGTGAACACACACAAAAAAAAAAAAAAAAAAAAAAAAACATACATACTGATCGAATTGAGTAACCTCCTCTTTTTCGAAGTCGGTTAAAAAGTACTATGGTACTATTAGAACTAATAAATGGAGGGACCTCGCGTCTATACAGTAAAAGTTGAATATGTGCAACAATTCATATATGTATTCAGCCGAGGTGTCGAATCTCGGATTATATGCGATGGCCAGCCAAGCGTGAACGTAGAAAGGGACAGACAGTGGAGGAGAGAGCGAGAGGTCCAATGATCAAAGGAAAGAGCCGAAACATATCGCTGTGACTAATACTAATTCAATTATAAAACTTTTTTATTTTTGACTTTTTTTAAATGAAATTTTTACTAGCGCATTGGTGAAATTTTTCTGATTAAAATGATACCAAACACGATATAGTTTGAATGAGGCGAGGTTTGTTATGGGGCGCTGTGAAAAATCCAGGCGGACGGCATGTCAAATCTTAGAGAAAAGGGACAATCTCAACATGCAGAATGAGAGAAGGACAGCATGACTGTAGTGCGTCTCACTCAGCGTTCGGGCGATGTTGCCTTTTTCGCTTGCCTTCGCAGCACAGTTCGAGTGACGTAATCAAGCTGACGCTTGATTCTGGCTACGATTCCAGATCGGCAGCCTTTCTACTTAGACGCCACCTTATAACTACTAGCTGAACTAAATTTGTCACGTAACTTGCTCTGTAGTATCCAGATAATGGCGGAACTCGTCTTTGGGAATGCTTTTACGGGAATACACTTTTCGTCCTTATATGAGAAGATTTTGATCTAAATAAGGGTTCATTCGAAAGAGGAAGGTTCAATGCAGCGCGGTCTGGTCACGGTTTGAGTCACAGAACTGTTTTAGTGACCTAAAAAATACTTGGAATCTGCGGATGTATTTTGTCGATTTTTCCTCTACTTTGGACACTCATATTATTAGATATCAACACAATTTTGTTGAACCATGACCAGACCGCGCTGCATTGGACCTTTCTCTTTCGAATGAGCCCTCACCCAGCCCCAAATCTTCTCATATAAGGACGAAAAGTGTATTCCCGTAAACCCCTTTTTAGGGGTTACCCCCTTACCCCCTTAAGGGGGTAGACACGGGTAATGCAGCGAGGTGACATTACCGGCAAAAATGGGCCTAAAAAGGCGTCCGGGACTTTTCGCTTTTCGTCCTTATATAAGAGTATTTGAAGCTGGATGAGGGCTCATTCGAAAGAGGAAGGATCAATGCAGCACGCTCTGGTCATGATTGAACGATATTATGTTAATATCTAATAATATGAGTGTCCAAAGTAGAGGAAAAATCGAGAAAATACATCCGCAGAATCAAAGGTATTTTTAGGTCACTAAAACAGTTTTGTGACTCAAACGATGACCAGAGCGTGCTGCATTGATCCTTCCTCTTTCGAATGAGCCCTCACCCAGCCTCAAATACTCTCATATAAGGACGAAAAGCGAAAAATCACGATTGCATTCTCACAGACGAGTTCCGCCATTATCTGGATACTACAGAGCAAGTTACGTGACAAATTTAGTTCAGCTAGTAGTTATAAGGTGGCGTCTAAGTAGAAAGGCTGCCGATCTGGAATCGTAGCCAGAATCAAGCGTCAGCTTGATTACGTCACTCGAACTGTGCTGCGAAGGCAAGCGAAAAAGGCAACATCGCCCGAACGCTGAGTGAGACGCACTAGTCATGCTGTCCTTCTCTCATTCTGCATGTTGAGATTGTCCCTTTTCTCTAAGATTTGACATGCCGTCCGCCTGGATTTTTCACAGCGCCCCATAACAAACCTCGCCTCATTCAAACTATATTGTGTCTGGTATCATTTTAATCAGAAAAATTTCACCAATGCGCTAGTAAAAATTTCATTTGAAAAAAGTCAAAAATAAAAAAGTTTTATAATTGAATTAGTATTAGTCACAGCGATATGTTTCGGCTCTTTCCTTTGATCATTGGACCTCTCGCTCTCTCCTCCACTGTCTGTCCCTTTCTACGTTCACGCTTGGCTGGCCATCGCATATAATCCGAGATTCGATACCTCGGCTGAATACATATATGAATTGTTGCACATATTCAACTTTTACTGTATAGACGCGAGGTCCCTCCATTTATTAGTTCTAATAGTACCATAGTACTTTTTTATGCAGAATATTTCAAGGAGTTGACACAAGTAAAAAAAAAATGCAATCCATTTAAATAAAAAGTGGATTTGCATTTTTTGAGTGCATCGTTGCATTCACGAAGAAAATGAAATCACAGAAAAATATACATAATCATACCATGACGTATCCTGTATACTTTTATTAATTAAAAAACATTTATTTAAAAAAGTTAATAACTATTTCTAAAAATAATTCTCAGATTGCCCGTTTCTTCGGAGCAGGCATATATTTTTCAACAGCGAGGAGTGCTACGGTGTGCTATGTAAAATCGACGCGTTTGGTCAGTCAGAATTTATCGGAGCGGGACAGTTCTATCATTTGGGTTGAACAAGGATAGCATGATCACCGTATATCTCACTCTAAACGCGTGCCAATGTTTCGCTTTCGTTCTTCAGGCGTATCGTCGCGATGTCTCTGGCGAGATGAGCGTTTGAATGTGTTTGTAAAAATACTTGAAGCGCTGTTGCCTTCCTAGATCGTGTTGCGCGCACGCTAGCTGAGAATTAAACCTTTCAAGTTCGTAACAAAACACGCAAGTGGCTCCACCAGGCCCAACGAAAAAACTACTGTAATACCGACGTCCCGAATCGGTGACGTCGGTATTACAGCAGATTTTTCTGCACCGAAATGGTAATACCCATAGATATAGGGCAGGCCGAAGAAAACGAGAGGGCGCTTTTGGCTAATTCTATATTCTTTTCTGAATGTAAAAGAAATAGTCAGCTGTCACATTGTACTTGACAAAATTTAAACGCAAAGTTTGGTTGACAGTTCAAGTGTAGAAAATTTAATATACTTTTAATTAATTCAAATATGCTTATGCTACAATATATTTCGTTGCAGTGAGGTAGTATAAGTGAAAAAATCCCACAGAAATAAAGTTTCTTAGCTTATACATTGTTTTATATAAAAATACTAAATGGTTAGGTTAGGGTTATATTAGGAAATAAATAGAGAATGGATATTTAGACAAAAAGGGATTCAAATACTGCTCAGTAAAGTACAAGCCGTTTTTTATTAAGAAAACACTACACCAGAACATGAACGCTATACGCTTTGAACAAACATGTGTAAAATTGGGTTCAGACGATACAGGATCTCTTGAACTATCATGCTGTACACCCTGGTTTGATCTGTAAAAATAAATAACTTTAATAACAATTACTTTTTGAGTTTATACTACTTCAATGTAAACACTGATACTTACACTTCCTGATGAATCCACTATTAGGAAATTAAAAATTAATAGGAGAGTGAGAAGAGACCCACCACCAGCCCCGTCAAAGACGGTCCTCTTCACTCTCCACATCTGTACTTTTGTGCATTTGTATACTTACGCCTTTGAACGTTCTTGGACAGCTCTTCATATGGGCTGTGTACACTCGCAGGTGCAATTGCGATCTTCGATTGTAATCCTTTACTACTAAATAAATAAATACATATTGCGGACCTCCTAAATAAATAAATAAATAAATACAACATGATAATGATTATAAATGAATTCACGTACAGGTAATAAAAATAGAAGCTTTGTACTTACCTTTTTATACACGTGTGTTCCCGTTTCCTCCCAGATTATAAATTGTTTTCCCTTCCGATAAAAGAAACAAGTAGCTGAAAGTAAAAATTAATAGGAGAGTGTGAAGAGATCCACCACCACCCCCATCAAAGATATTATTATACACTTCATCGTGTGTGGTGTGTGCACCGCCGAGTGTAGTCTCAATAGACTGTAGAACAGCTCATCATATGAGCTGTGGGTACTCGACGGTGCAGTCGCAATAGACTATAGAACAGCTCATCATATGAGCTGTGTGCACCCGCAGGTGCATTGCGACCTTAGATTGCAATCGTTTAATATACATTTCATCATATGAACTGTGTGCACTCGTCGGTGCAATTCTGATTTTTATGTGCATCGTCACATGTACTTTCTTGTGTACTGCTACATGTATTGTTGCTCTGTTTTATGTATGCAGGCTCTCTAATTGGTTGCTGCCGATTAAATCTACTATCTATAATTTCTGGCAACATGGAGTCTTCATAAAACCTTTTCAGTTTTTGCTCCATTTCTGTTGCCCAGAATCTGTCGTCTCTTTGTATTTTTGTAATTTTCATTCCTTTTTTTGTCCATAAACAGAATAAAGCAGTTTGCCTATTCGCTATGTGCAATTGTCCTTGGATTTGATAATAATAGTGATGAATTTTATTCATCTCATCATCTCGAAAGATACGCCGTATCGTAGGTAACTGCTGTATTGTTTCAGCAGGCGATAAATCCTTTGCCGATTCAGGGCATTTCACTTCGACGATAGTATCATCGTCCACGAGGCCGTCAGGAGTTGCACCTAAATAAGGCACAACGGCATCGATGAATAAACCACACGGTAGAATATGGATTCCCAGTTCCGTTTCCAGTTGTCTCAAGGCATTTGCCTCGTTCTCTCTTCCGTATTCAAGGGAACGCAAATATTGAATTTGCGGGTACATTATACTCTTTATCGTATTTCCTCTTGGTGTATTCTTCCTCAATCGGCATACCTTGCCGAAATGCGATGCTGTTAATAATTTTTTACGGTAGGCTATCCATTTTTCGCTCATTGCCTGATCCCGAGTTTCTGCTTCAATGTTATCTCGCATCGTTTGCCACTGAAGGAGTGTAAGCATGTGCCTCTCACACTCAGAAGAGAATACTGCTTCTTCCATATCTGGTTTTTCTGCCGTGGGACCGTAATCTTTGTCGCACGATTGCTTTTCGTATCGAGAAGATTTGGCTTTTTGCTTATATTTCGCTGCCATTTCCGATGCATGCTTACGTCGTTGTTCCATATTTTGTACGATGGTTGTCGGTTCCTTATTCATAGCAGTACTCAATCGGCTGAACGACTTTCTTGAATTGAAATGAAGGACAGCAGCAGAGACTCTACCCTGATACGAGCCCTTGCGTCCAAAGTTTGTTCTTTTACCTCCGATGAATTTCGCAATTACGTTATTGAAACTTTCCACTGCATTATTATTTAAACCATATAACAAGCTTTCAGCTTGTGGAAAGAGCGGTTGCATCGCTTCTTCAATGCTTTGATAAATACCCAATTCTTTCAATTGTGGAACATAGTTCACTCTGTTCAGGTCAGAGTATTTCTTGCAGAAGTATGCTAATCTTTGACACTCCTGATGTTCACCGAAAACATGGCTCGCTACATTTTTCATGTCTGTTTTTAAATTTTTTATTTGATCAGCGAGTGTTACTTTCTCTTTGAATCGGTATTCTGCTGCTTTTTTTACACCAGTGCGTAGGCGCAGGGCATTCTCTTTTACAATAGCTCGTAGTTCCTTGAACCGACCTTTTGTGGCGATCTCATTTATTTTTCTACTAAAGTTGCGTAGCAGGTGATTGGTGCATTCAATTTTGCGTACATGTACCATATACTCTTTGTATGGATCATTGTCCAATATCTTTTTATACACACTGCTATCTCCATCGGCAACTAATATTGAATATATCAGACCGTGCATTTCTATGCTGGATTTAAATCCGTCTACAATAGCAGCACTTTCCATACCAGTTGAATTCTGGTTACGACCCCAATTTTTGAAGCAACGATGCTGCCGTGCCTGTTCCTTCTTCTTGGCTGCGGTTTGGCAAATTATACAGAATTTATTCTTGACATTGATGTAGAGTACCTTTTTAGTGTGGTATCCCACGATGGCTCCTACACCAGAAAGAGAGTTGTAATCACCTCCACGGTATGATCTCTTCATCCAGCTGCCATCTGCGACAACTGGAATCCATGGTATATTACAACCTGGTAGTATATCGCCTCTTGCTATGGCTAGCTCTTTTTCTACTTTCCCTGCGTCTTCTATTTCCCGTTGCGCAGCCAATTCGAACGCATCGATTATTTCATCTTGGCATTTTTCGTACATTCTCTTGCTCATGCACGACACGTTCATGCCAGAAAGTATTTCCTCCAGTTGATTGTATCCGCCGCCTGTCATCATTGTACCGGAAACAGCGCTGCGGTTGATATGCATTGTGTTATCACTGTTCTGAAGGCACGATACGCACTCAACGTGGTTACACATTTGGCATTGTACTTTGTACTTTTTTTCCAGTCCGTTTTGTTGACATCCAATTATTTGGAAGTGTTCGACGCCGCAGCCGATACTTGAATGTTTTCCAAGCTGTATTATTTGCTTGAAAACATGTTGAAAATCGACGAAATCTATCCCGTTAGAAACTGGTTTTTCTTCTAACTGCGGTGGTTCTGCTGTTTCTATCAATGCGTAATCTTCTAAATCAGATTCAATTTCTTCCACATTTTGTTCATACGCTTCAATGTCTTCCACGTTTTCTTCATACGCTTCAATTTCTTCCACGTTTTCTTCATACGTTTCAATTACTTCCACGTTTTCTTCATACGCTTCCACGGTAGAAAAATCATTCGCAGCAGGCGAGTGTGGCAGCATCTCATAATAGGTGAAAGGTTCTTCAATCACAGAAAAATCGTCCGCAGCAGGCGAGTGTTGCAGCATTTCGGAAGAGCTGGTATCTGCATCGTCTACGGTACAGGTGCTCTGCCCTACCGCGAGGTACGCTGCTTTCTTCAAACGTCGCCTAAGTAGAAATAACACACACACACATGCAGGTACCAAATACAAACAATTATCCAGTCATACGGGATTGCCTCGAAATAAGCAAGTGGCTCGGGACAGAACAGTTGCTTATTTCGAAGCAGGTATGCTATTCGGCTTGACTTTGTTCTCGAAACGGGACGATAGAGAACGCGAGAAACGAGTGAGAGATCCGAGGTAGCGGCAAATCATAAAGTGATCAGCCTAGCAGCGATGTTATTGTTTTAACAAGGATAGAATATAGCATGCCCTCTCATTCTCGCACTATGCGTTTCCGAATGCATGTAGAAGCACATGAACGAAACATGCTCCAATTTACTAATTGCGTATTACACTCCCTCTTATTGACGATTATTAGTGCACATCTGTGTACGAATGTTATATAATTATTGCTAGGTTTTAAATAATACACAGGACATGTAATTACAAATATTCAAAATGTTCCCGAAATTATTGATATACATAAATGGATATATAATATACGAAAAGATGTTTTAAATGCCACTCTTGAAGAAATAAAGAAAATTTCATTGTAAAACTCTTTTTCACTGCTGCATCGACAAGGAGTTTTGTATATTTTGTATATTGTTGTTACTCGCAGTATAGTAATTCCTCCGAGATTGCGACTGTGGTCGGAGTAGAAATGTTGCAATGACAGTAGAGGAGACTCGAACTTCTATGACTGGGCGGCAAGACTCTGTCGCCGCGGCTCGACTTTGTAGTAAAAGAGGGTCGTAAAAGAGAAGGATACAGTAAAACCTGGATATATGCAACAAAAGTTTGTCTGGATATATGCAACATCGCTATCCCCTCCACTTGGGGGGATCCCCCTAAGCCGAACCGAGCCGCTCGGCGAGGAAACCGTGTAATATGATCCGACCGTAATATCGGTGTGACTAATACTAATTGAACGATAAAACTTTTGTATTTTTAACTTTTTCTTAATGAAACTTTTACTAATGCATTTGTGAGATTTTTCTGATTAAAATGGTACCAAACACGATATGATTTGGCTACATATGTATAAGGCAGGCCGTACACCAAAGATACATGAAACACGCAACATGCAACATGCAACACGTCGCATGTTGTGTGCGAACGTAGAATAGGAAACGCGGCACGGTACAAACGATTTGTACGGACGCAGAATCGACACCTCGCTTGGATATATGCAACATTAAATGCCCAGAATCGACACCTCGCTTGGATATATGCAACGTTTAAATGCCCAGAATCGACACCTCGCTTGGATATATGCAACGTTTAAATGCCCAGAATCGACACCTCGCTTGGATATATGCAACGTTTGAAACCCGAGTCGACGCCGCAACCGGTTTTCATTTCCAATCCTCCTTTGCTTTTCGCCAACTTTTAACATCAATTTTAGCAAGTAATTATAATTCAAACTATATCGTGTTTGGTATCATTTTAATCAGAAAAATTTCACCAATGCGTTAGTAAAAGTTTCAGTAAAAAAAAGTCAAAAATAAAAAAGTTTTATAGTTGAATTAGTATTAGTCACACTGATACGTTTCGGCTCTTTCCTTTGATCATCGGACCTCTCTCTTTCCACCACTGTCTGTCCTTTTCTACGTTCACGCTTGGCTGCTCGTCGCGTGTAACCCGAGATTCGACACCTCGACTGGATATATGCAACGCCTGGGTCCCAATGTTTGTTGCATATATCCAAGTTTTACTGTAGCATGAGAGGCTCGGAACACATCAGAATAGCTATTCCATCGTTCTTCTACTAATTGCCGTCACCCAAACAAAACATCGGCTTCTCGCTTTCACAGACCTCTCACTCATTTTTCGGACCTCTTTTCTAAAGGAGAAGGATGGAGTTTTGAGCCGGAGCAGCGTAAAATTGCCAATGTTTCAATCGATCAAGGCCGTGCTGTTGAAATTTTTCACGTGACAATTCAGTCGAAACACGATATACGTTGGATTATTTATAACAGAGCTCGGTATGATTTGCACTTTTCAGCTGATTTTCAGCTGACTCCGCGTACCGCTATTCCTCTTGCCGCGACGTTCAGCACTCAACCTACGATCCGTTCGAGGCTCAGGAGCGTATCAATCATAATCGAACGCTGGCAATAGCTTCCCACCTCACCCACGAGGTACTATTGTCGATGCGTTTTTTTTAGTGGTTGCCAGCATACGTTTACGAGTGATACGCTCTTGAGCCTGGAATGATTCGTAGGCTGCGCGCTGAACGTCGCGGCAAGGGGAATAGCGGTTGGCGGAGCAAGCTGAAAATAGGCTGAAAAGTGGAATAACAATGATAAAAAAAACGTGGGCATCGCGGGACGGCCGATTTCAGCGAAGCTCAAGTCATAATGCGTAAATTTACAGTTTACAATTGATTTAGTAATTTCATGGTATAATATTGAAAATGAAAATAAAATGGTCAATATTAGAGAAATGATATTTATTACTACAAATAAATACAGCGAGATCGCCTTTTGTCGCGAACGTTGTCGTTCGCACGATCGACGCGAAATTTCGCTGGATATCCGCTTTCAAAACATGTGATTGGGAGACAAATAGCGGAGAGGGGCCGGAGAATTGGAGTCGATGGTACGCGCCATCATGGTAGGCGCCGAACGCGCAAACGGGAGCTCTAATATAAAAAATGAAAGAAGGGAGAGAAGGGAATATGTAATATTGTATTACATATTACAAAATACCATGATATTACTGCATCGAAAAATAATGACTTCATGCAAATCTATAATATAAAACATAACTTACCTTTCTTGCCGTTTTTTATTTTTAGATACACGCTTTGCAAATATGGTATAACTCCGATTTTTCTTATTCCCTTTCAAATGCATTCTGCTTCTTGCATTTTCACTTTCTTCTTTTCGTTCCATATTCACACAATTAGCACAATAAGGTATAAAAATGAAATAGTTCAAAAGTTCGAAATAATACACATCAAATGAAAACTCTATTGAAAACTCTATTGCTTTCTTGCGCGTGTTCACCGTTGTGCGGAAAAAAAAGAAAATTAGAGAGAGCATTAGAAATCCACCGTTGTGCGAGAAAAAAAAGAAAATCAGTGTGAGCATCAGAAATCCAAGATGGTAAGTAGCTTCCAGACGCACATACATTCGTGTCTTCCTTATTTTATGAAATAAGAAGTTTTTATTATTTACTGTGTTCATTTTTAGGACAAAATGGATTGCAGTCCAGTAACGACACAGGGGCCAGAGAATGCGACGGATGAGACGAATGTAAGTACCTTTACGCTCAATATCTCTATCACTTTTATTCTTCTATGTGTTGTGTGAACTGCGATTACTTACATATGTTCTCATTTCAGTAAATTATTTTTCATGTTTACTTACAGAAAAATCAGGGGAACACCGAGAAAGAAACAACAAAAAATGCAGACAAACCTGACAATGATTATAAAAACATAATAGAAACATATAAGAAAGAAGTAAGTATATACATAATATGTATATATTATATTATAATTGCGATTTCTCAGCGTGGAATCAACACCCACATGATTATACTACAATAATTATGTTTATGTCTTACAGATAGCACATCTCAAAAAAGAAATGAAGAAGTTGAAATATAGCAGGGGCAGAAGCGGCGGGAGAGGCAGAGGAGAAGGTGGAGGAGGAAGTGGCAGAGGAGGAAGTGGCAGAGGAGGAAGAGGCAGAGGAGGAGGAGGAAAATGGGGAGGACATGGGAAAAATAATTACACAATAATTTTTAAATAAAAAAAAAAAAAAATACTAATTAAATAAAACAATACTATGGTTTGTTTATTGTACATTTTACCCATACCCTAATTATAAGTAAATATAATATTATTAGAACATAATTTTTTAATACATAGCTGTATTTAAAAAACATAAAGTAAAATAAGTAAAATAAGTAAAATAAATACATATTCCAAACAAATCTTTTTTTTAAATTGGCAAAAAGTATTATATCGCGTTTTTTACAGAAGAACAATATTTCTATTTAATTATATTTGTGCATATCTAAGTTTGTTCATCTATTTTCTATTGACTTTTTACAAATTTACTGTAAAGATATTGTCTTTTGCCATCATTCCACTTTAGCAGACGTTCTCCTTATACGCCATCTTCTAACCACTAGCAGAACTAAATTTGTCACATGAATTGCTCTGTATTATCCACAAAATGGCGGAACTGGTCTGTGAGAATGCTTTTACGGGCATCCGTTATTCGTCCTTATTTCGCAACAAATGAAGACAAAATAGATCTTAAATTACAGGTAAGGGTTGTGGCTAGGCCGGTCAACTCATGATTTCAATCACAGCACTCTTTTAGTGGCCTAAAAATGCTTCGATTCCGCGAATGCATTTTGTCGATTTTTTACCTCCACTTTAGACGCTTATATTACTAAACATCAACATAATCCCACTGAAACATGAGTTGACCGGTGTGCATTGGACCTTCCTCTTTCGAATAAGACCTCACCCAGCCCTAAATGTTCTCATACAAGGACGAATAACGGAAGCGCGTAAACCCATGTTTATGCCCATTTTTGCCGGTAATGTCAACGCGCTACTATTACCCGTGTCTACCCCCTTAAGTGCGGTCACTCGTGAACTGCAGTATAGTTAATTCGCAATGGGTTTGTTGATTCCCGTTGAATATTGTTTACTTGAAATTATCAAATGGGTGATTTATCATAGGTTGCCGACGTCGGAGTTAGGATCTTCCTAGTAGAGGAAAAGTTTTTAATTTTGCGCCGCCTCCGAAAACTTTGAAATGTATTTGGTATCCTATTTAACGATTAAGTAGATATTATTAATAGCTATAGAATATTGGTATAAATGAAATAGAAATTATTTTACACTTATTAGTGCATTTCGAAGTCAGATGTATTTTTTGTTAAAAATTATTTTATTTTCAGAATTTTCGAATGTCATTTGTTGGAATAATATTATAATGTATATACAAAAACGAATCTCTATGTTGAGGGACACTGACCATCAGACAAAGGCCTAGCTCTGTCACCAGAGTCGATGGGTTTCGAGCCGTACCAGACCTAAGGGTCTGGTGCAATAAACACATTGAAGGCCCGGGGCCGTTATTTTTCTTTCTGAAAGTGGGCGCTAGTTTTCTGCGTGCATTTTCAGGAGGTTTCATTCCTTACTTGAGCTTAGCACAGTATAGACGTCCTTCTAAGCTTTTAAAATAAATATCTTAGTGAAAATTGAATTACTGACTTTTATCAAACTAATCCCATAATCCAATATCATTAAATAGGAGAAATTGGCCAAAAACCTCGCAATTACATTTTTACCCGTAACTACCCTCCCAGATGAGATACAGGGTTGAAACTTGGCACAGACTAATTTTTTTTATCACCTATCGAATGGTTCATAGCAAGTCGAATTTGGTTTGGGGGCACTTTTGACCATCTTATCCGGCTATACCCTTTGCTGCAGAGTTCCAGGAATGTCGAGAATCGGAAGACTACTCGTGGACACAGGAGCAGGAATCAACATCCTCAAGCGATCAGTAGCCGAAAGAACAGAGCCGTCAGAAAGCAAAACATTCTTTATGGGTAATGACAAACATACTACTCACGAGACGACTATAATTCAGATACAACAAATACCTCATACCTTTTACATAGTCCCTGATTCATTTCCTTTAATAGAAGACGGCATAATGGGCCTACCATTCTTAGAAAAATATAAATACGAAATCAATAACGAATCATTAAAAATTAACGACAAAATTATACCATTTCAGAAAACTACTCCTCACACACTGTCTCCGGGAAAAACAACAAAACGAACACAATATCTAGACGGAAAACCTGTTCAAATATGCTACATCAACACTGGTAAGCAAGACCATCAGATTACAAACGAAATAGAACCAGATGATAAAATCGATCAAATTAACAAATTTGCAAAAATTATTAGAACTAAACATATTGATCCAAGTTTACGCGACTCTTTAGAGAAAATCCTTATTAACTATCTTGACGTTTTTAATCTAGAAACTGACTTACTTCCTTGTACATCCCTTACGGAACACGCTATTACGTTAAAATCTAAAAAACCTATTAATATAAGAAGTTATAGACCACCTGAATGCCATAAGCAAGAAATCGAACGACAAATTAATGATATGCTAGTTAAAAAAATCATTGAACCATCAGACTCTCCTTATAACGCGCCGGCTTGGGTAGTTCCGAAAAAATTGGATGCTTCAGGTAAACGTAAATGGAGAATAGTAATCGACTTCCGTAAACTCAATGAATTGACAGTCCAAGACGCGTACCCATTACCTAATATAGATGAAATTCTGGACCACCTAGGCAAAGCGAAATTTTTTAGCGCGTTAGATCTTTCTTCAGGATTTCATCAAATCCCTATGAACAACAATTCTAAAAAGTATACAGCTTTTTCTACACCACAAGGACATTTCCATTACAATAGAATGCCATTCGGTCTCAAAAATGCTCCAGCAACGTTCCAAAGAATGATGGACACGGCGCTTCGCGGTTTAATAGGAAAACATTGTTTTGTTTACTTAGACGATATTATCATCTTCGGGTCGACGATACAAGAACATAATCAGAATTTAGCAATCGTATTCCAAAGGCTTAGAGATCTTAAACTTAAAATCCAACCCGACAAATGTGAATTCCTCAAACCGGAACTAGAATATTTAGATCATGTAGTAACTGCGGAAGGAGTTAAACCAAATCCAAAAAAACTAGAAGCAATAAAAGACTTCAAACAACCTAAAGATTCTACCAATATAAAATCTTTTCTTGGACTAGCCGGATACTATAGAAAATGTATCCGTAACTTTTCAAAAATTGCAAAACCACTAACAGACTTAGTAAAAAAAGATGTCCCATTCCATTGGACAGACAAACAACAACTCGCTTTTGACACACTAAAACAAAAACTTTACGAAGCCCCAGTACTACAATACAGTAAAACCTGGATAAATGCAACCAAGATTGGGACCCAGTGGTTGCTCTTTTTTTTTTTTTAACTTTTATTTTTGACGTTTTTTTATTTAAACTTTTACTAACGCATTGGTGAAATTTTTCTTTTCAATATAGTACCAAACACGATATAGTTTCAATTATAATTACTTGCTAAAATTGATGTTAAAGGTTGGCGAAAAGCAACAGAGATCGAAATCAAAACCAGTCGCGGTGTCGGCTCTGGTTTCAAAGGTTTCATTTATCCAGGCAAGGTGGCGATTCTGGGCATTTAATGTTGCATTTATCGAAGCGAGGTGTCGATTCTGGGCATTTAATGTTGCAGTTATAGAAGCGAGGTGTCGATTCTGGGCATTTAATGATGCATTTATCCAAGCGAGGTGTCGATTCTGCGTCCGTACACATGTTTTGTATTCAGCCGACATGCCGATTCTGTGTCCGTACACATGTTTTCTGTTCAGCCGACATGCCGATTCTGAGTCCGTACATATCTTTTGTATTCAGCCGACATCATTTATGTTCAGTCGTGGTGTCAATTCTATGTTGTTTATTCGATTACTATTGTTTATAAATATAATTCAAACTATATCGTGTTTGGTGTCATTTTAATCAGAAAAATCTCACAAATGCGTTAGTAAAAGTTTCATTAAGAAAAAATTAAAAATAAAAAAGTTTTATCGTTCAATTAGTATTAGTCACACCAATATTACGGTCGGATCATATTACACGGTTTCCTCGTCGAGCGGCTCGGTTCGCCTAGGGGGATCCCCCCAAGTGGAGGGGATAGCGATGTTGCATATATCCAGACAAACTTTTGTTGCATACAGGGTGTTCCGTAACGTATTTTCACCCTCTGAGATGGTGGTAGGTGGCGTGATTCTGAACAACTTTTTCCTTTGCGAAAAAGTGGTTTGAAGCTTTCTGTTTGAATTATTAAGCAAAAACAGTGACCAATCCGAGCGCGTATAGCGCGCGGGCTCAGGGACGGCAGCGTCGGCTACGAAAGCGGGGCTTGAGTAGGTCGCGAACGAACAGCTCGGCGCCACAGTGCGGCGAATGATAGGCAAACGTGGACAAAAATAATATTTCTGTTTTTTTTTTATTTGTTCGTGCTCGGTAACACAGAAAATGAATTTGGATAAACATTTGTGGTTACTATATTTTCATTGAAATGTTTACATAAATAAATATTATATTTTTTCAATAATTCTAGTAACCAAAGGAATTAAACTATGGTCAGTCAGATGATAAATTTTCTGATTCCGTTATAATATAAGGTTCAATGTCTGTATCTGGAATTTTAGATTTTTTAGAAACAGGGTTTCTTAACATTGATATCATGGGGTCGGATCTTAATAAAAGCAAATTTAATAAGTCGCTATTTGAATTTTTTCTTGAGGATTTTCTGGTGTGGGCATAGCGATATTTTCTAAATTCTTTGTGGCTTGCCTCTAAAGCTTCTTCGGACGAGTTGGCCGATAGGTAAATCAAAAACGGAAATTATATCTGAACCGTGAATTAATAATTTATGTACCGTGCTAGGCATATAATACCAACTATAATATATCATATACATATTTTTAGTTTCCAGCAAAATTTCACTAAACCGAGGTAAATTTATGCTTCTTGCAGACGAAATTACTCTTAAATGTAATGTAAAAATTGTGAATTAACTTTTCATTTAAGCCCGTAACTTCTGCCGCTAATTTTGAGTTAGCAAAAAATCGTCTAGCGGTATTACCATCATTGCTGGATCCGAAGCCAGGTTTTGGTTTGTCCACGATTAAACCCACTGTGTTTTTAAATGAATTTTGTATTTCCTTTTTACGATTTTCAAAAATCGTTTTATTTTCGCAACCACGGACCTGCCAAGTTTTTAAAGGTAACTTATATGCAATGTGGAGCAAACACTCAAAGCTTCGGATCCAGCAATGAAGTGGGGAAATTCCAAAGCGATAATTTTCTTGCTTAGGCGTTTTATTGCTGATTGCACCTGTATTATTCATTTCCTTCGGAGAACTGCCACAAATAAAGCACTTAGAAGCAGAATTAGTTCCAGACAAAATGTTGCTTACGCTACCATTAATCATAGTAAGTAACATTTTGTAAGAAATGTCAATTTTACAATCATTTTTTAAAATCGAGTGCGGTCTTAATTCATTGATTAATTTTGACATCGCCATTTCTTCATTTGTTATAACTGTTCTACTTTCTTTAATGAACATAAATTGTATTGCCCTACAATATAATGTTGAGGAAGGATGTGGATTTTTCCAAAGTTCTTTACTATTTTCATTGTCTATTGATTTAAGTGGACAAAAAGCTATTAAAAACAAAAACTCATCCGTATTTTCCGGGTCAACAAATTTTTGCTTATATGTGCTATGCCCTGAACTTCCATCAAATCCCCACTTACATATCAAAGTAGATGTAGTATTTTTTTCAATATTTATAACATTTACGATGCTCTCAGCCGTCTTGTTTAATAATTCCTGGAGATCAACGTATGCTGTGGTCTCTGTTATGGTGTTGTTCATCGGCAGAAACTTCTTCTTCAACTCTTTCAGTGCATAAAGACTGGGAAAGCAGTTTTCATGCGTAGGGTTGACCGTTCTTCGCAACAAATTGTATTTTCTTTCTGACAAGTCTAGGTCAAAGTACAAAGCCAACACTTCTTGGGGTGATAAAGAGCTTCTGACGTTCTTTATATTCCTAACAGTCAAATTCGCTGAAATTTTCGCAGCATAATTTAGTTCTTCTGGCTGCCACGACTGAACAAGAGTTTGAACCCTACGTCTTTTCGTTTTCTGTGACGAGTCCTGAAATGACTTTTTAGGTCTCCCGCGACTACCAGTAGCTACCTGTTCCGTCACTGCATATTTTGACATATTATTAATTTCTTCTGGCAGCCTAAACTCGGAATCCAACCAAACCTGATACCGCTTTTTGAATAAAATTCGGTTTCTTGAACACTTATTCCACAATCTTTGAATGTTTAAATGGAAATATGTACAACTTTTTACTAAATCACCATTAGTTGCTTCATTAAGGTCCTCGATATTTAAAAGAGTTAAAATGTAATCACAAATTCCGCCAACTTTGTTACCTTGTTCAATGGATATCCACTTTTCAGCAAGTTCGATGTTCTTGATTTTCACAACTTGTTCTAAAAAAATTTATTTCTCAAATATTAGCAGGTAGTAGCAGAAGTGGACTTTGTTTCCATGAAATATAAAGTTAGACGAACCAAATATAAAAGAATCACTGATACATTTTTTTACATTTTTTTTAAAAGTATATTTTAAAATACAATTTTGAATCATGCGCACAAAGAGCTTTTTTAATAATCAGTAGACTATTAATTTAGGCAACAGCTATGAAATAAACATACCCATAATAGTGGAATCCATGACAGAAAAAATGAGCTATGTACAATGAATATTACAACAGATTAAGTGAAAAAAAGGAAGTAAATTGTATTGTCGTAAACTGCGAACTACAAACAACGCAATAATATGCTACGATTAGGTAGTCATATAACCTGTAACGTGGTGACACCTGTGCCCCCCCGTTACAATCGCTGCGCTTCTCCCACCTCAAATCCCACCTAGAAATGACCCTTAACCCTTCTAACACCTCACCCCCTTTCCCCGCCCGCCGGTGTCGGGCCGATGGAGGCGACGGAAAAGAGACAACAGAGATCACCCGCAAAAAGGAGCTACGAGGCCGGCGACAGACCTCCCACCCTCCAGGAGAGGAAAAGCAACGCGGGACGTCGGAAAAAGAGACGAAGCGGCCCAGCAGCTGATACAATGTGGGTGTCGAAGCACCCGAATTGAGTCGGACCCACCACTGCCTTTCAGAGTGGCGAATAAAACAGAAAAAACTTGGCTTTACTATATCTGAGATCTTTATTCTCGCCTTCTCATCACAGGCCGGTTAGACATGCCGGAAGGTACAAGACAACATGGCGCTAGCTTCTCTATCCCCACTCTAGCTGAGTGGGTTGTGCGCAGGCTGATCCCCACACACTCCCCCCCAAGTGACAACGGGGTTTATTTGGTAGAGTTATAACATTTTGTTAATCTTGTGAACTAGCGCAATAAATCACAATATTTTGTACATCTTATACTAACGCAATGGATCGCAAAGTTTTGTCAATCTTATAAACTAACGCAATGGATCACAAAGTTTTTTGTCAATCTTATGAACTAACGCAATGGATCACAACAAAATCTTATGAACTACCTTAATAGCGATACATTGCAATGGTCTTATAAATTATTGAGCATTTAGTATCACGGTTTTATTTGGTATGTTTTGTTGATTGCTGTGTTAATTGTCGCCTTTTTCCGCGCATAAGTTTTTAGCGCAGGGCGTTGCTCTGGGCCCGGTTGGTTTGCTAACATCTCTCCTGCGATCTCCGTCGAGAGATCCTCAGGAATGAAGTACGCCGGTTTCAGTAGCTCTGTGTTGACCACGCGTGGTGTGCCATTGAAATCTATCTTGTAGTTTTGCTCGTTAATTCTTTCTAGGATTTTATGTGGACCCGTGTAAGGCCGTTCTAATGGTTTTTTTATCATCCCTGTTTTTAAAAATACGTGAGAGCATGTATGCAATTCTTTATAGAAGAATGCACGCTTTTTATGTTTATGCGCTACTGGAACCGGCTTCACATTACGCATATGCTCGCGGAACTCCTCCACAAACGCCTGAGGATTTGGCGTATACTCATCCGAAAGACAAAACTCGCCCGGAATTCTGAGTGTTGTGCCGTAAACGTATTCCGCGGGAGACGCGCCCGTATCCAGCCGCACATGTGCTCGCAAGCCTAGCAAGACCGTGGATAATTGTCTTACCCAGTTTCTGTCCAAGTGACACCTCAGCGCTGTTTTCAAGGTCCGGTGCCAGCGTTCTATTAACCCATTCGCGGCCGGATGGTAAGCCGTAGTCCTCACGCGGTTACACCCGATCAGCGATAATAACGCGCTGAATAACTGAGATTCAAATTGGGCTCCTTGATCCGTGGTCAAAGTCTCTGGTGCTCCGAAACGCGAGATCCACGCATCGAAAAACGCACGCGCGACTGTCTGGGCTGACGTTTCTTTTAGGGGTATCGCTTCGGCCCACCGCGAAAATCTATCTATTAGCGTAAGGCAGTATTGATAGCCCTCGCAGTTGGGTAAGGGACCGATTAAGTCCATGTGGACGTGTTTGAATAGTCCATCTGGGGGAACAAACTGCTCCGGATGATTTTTAACGTGTCGAGAAATTTTAGATTGCTGGCAGTTGAGACATTCTTTGCACCAGTTTTTAATGTCTCGGTGCATATTTGGCCAAACATAGCGTTTTCTGATGACTTGGTCCGTTACTTTGGCACCGGCATGAGCGGGTTGGTGGAACATGTCGAAAACTCGCCTGCGGAGCGGTGCAGGAATAAACGGACGTAAAGTCTCCCCCGTCAGGTCACAATATATTCGGCGGTGATTCGGTCCCCATTCTATACTTTTTAATGTTAGGGAATGTTCTGAGGACTCCTTCAGCGTTCGCAGTTCCGGATCGGTTCCCTGAAGTTCCGACACTTCCAAGAGATCAAATTCCAACGGTAAGCGAACGGACTCGATCCGGGATAACGGGTCAGCCACTACGTTTTCGGGGCCTGGTATATGCTCAATGCAAGTGGTGAATTGTGAAATGAACGATAACTGTCGACGCTGTCGCGGGGATGCTTTATCTGCGCGCTGACGAAAGGCATAAATTAAAGGTTTATGATCTGTCGCGACCTTGAATTCTCTTCCCTCCATAAAATGCTTGAAAAATTTTATCGCTTCGTATACCGCTGTTAATTCCCGATCGTACGCGCTGTAGTTTATTTGTGCGGAGTTGAGCTTTTTGGAGAAGAAAGCCAGTGGCTTCCATGAGCCGTCTAAGTGTTGTTCCAGAGCTGCGCCCAGCGTGAAATCGGATGCATCCGTGACGACGCGGGTTTGCGCGTTGGGTGCAGGGTGACTCAGCAGTGTCGCGTTAGCCAGGTCTTGTTTAACCTTCTGGAAAGCTTTCTCGGTTTCAGGTACCCATAGTATTTCCCGCTTATCATTCTTTTTGGTTCCTTGAATATTTTTGTGGAGCGGTGCCTGGGTTTTCGCGGCATTAGGTAAGCTACGGCGGTAATGATTCACCATGCCTAGGAATCTGCGCAATTCGACGACCGTTCGGGGCCTGGGAAATTTCGTGATTGCCTCCACCTTCTCCGACGTCGGCCTGGATCCCTCACGGTTTACTAAATGGCCCAGGAAGATTAGTTCTGTCTTCCCGAATTCGCACTTCGCTGGATTTATGCGCAAGGAGAATTCTTTTAAACGCTTGAAAACCTTTCGCAGATGGATTTCATGCTCCTCAAGAGAAGAGGAAGCTATGAGAATGTCATCGATGTACGCGAAGACGAAGTCCAGATCTATGAACGCGCGATTGATATGTCGCTGGAACGACTGGCTCGCGTTCCGAAGGCCGAAGGGCATGACCGTGTATTCAAAGAGACCAAATGGTGTTATTACCGCGGTTTTAGGGATATCCTCCGGCGCCACCGGAATTTGGTGGTACGCTTTGAGGAGGTCTATTTTAGAAAATACGGTTTTATCCCTCAGATTGCTAGAAAAGTCGTGGAGATGCGGTATCGGGTACCTATCGGGCACGGTGACCGCGTTAAGACGACGGTAGTCGCCGCAAAACCTGAATTTCCCGTCTTTCTTATCCGCTAAGTGTATGGGACTTGCCCACGGGCTACTGGACGGTCTGCAAATGCCTAATTCTACGAGATGCTTGAACTCGGCTTTGGCCGCGGTTAGTTTCTCCGGTGCTAAACGTCTCGCACGTTCAGCAACCGGAGGGCCATTCGTTATTATGTAATGGAAGACCTGGTGGGACTCCATGGGCTTGACGGGGGCCTGTCCGGTCACTTCCGGGAATTCCGAGAGCAGTTTGGAGTAGTCAGACGATTTATCTAGAACGCTGATTCCTAGGCTAGCGGAGTTCAGTAAGTCTCCAACGGAAGACATGCCTGTAGAAGAATCTATTACGCGTTTTCTGCCTAGGTCTACAACTAGCCCATGATGCTTCAGCAGGTCTGCTCCTATTATCGGATAAGGCACTGCCGCAACACGTAAGTCCCTGGTAATTGGGCGTCTTAGTTTGATATTTAATGTGAGACGTCTTTCGCCGAAAGTATCGATAAGCGAATTATTAGCCGCGAAGAGCTTGAGGTCGGAGGGTTTTCTTTTTAAATTCTTACCGACTGGTATTAGGGAGATCTCTGCTCCCGTATCGACGAGGAACGTCAATCCTGACTCCTTATCGCGAATATGGAGACGCTTTGACTCCTCGAGACCCTCACCCACCGCCTCCAAGCGGGCGGGGCGAATTTCCGAAAGGAGTTGCTCAAGGATCGAGGATTCGCTCGCATCGACCGCGGATACCTGAGGCTGGCCTGCTTCGAGGGCCTCCACGAATTTGTCGGCCATTTCCGCTAATTTATTCAAGTTTTTCTCGTCCGAGACGGATAAGGCCGCTCGACACGGCATTGGAAGTTGATCCAAAAAAACCGTGCGGATAATATCGGGAGCAACCCGAGTCCAGAGCACGCAGACGGGTCAGTATAAGCGAGGGTTTACCAAGCGTTGAAACTTGACCCTTAATCAATTGGCGCAAACGCGATTCGCTCGAGCTTCCAAACGTCGTGATTAGACGCGCTTTGATCTGTTCGAAAATGTTCTCCGGTCTCGGTTCCGCTGTTAACAAGTCCTGGACGGCTTGAAGAGCCTCCATGTCCAATTTCTCCGTAACACAATCTGCCTTGGTCGAGAATACAGTGATTCCCGCATTTCGCAGTGTGACCTCAGCCTGAACGAACCATAGTACCGGATTGTCGCGACAAAAATTCGCGATTTTTGGCTGACGATACAGCGCTGCAACACTTACGGGCGGCGCGGCTGCCTCGGCCTGGTTCTGCACTTCCAGCTCCCGAATTCGCTCCTGTAGTAGACGTAATTGCTCCTCCATCGTTCTGGATGTTCGGCTGTCTTCCTTGAGCTGAGACGCTCGGTTTGCAGGCCTTGTCGCACGTGGTGCTTGATGCCCTTGGAGATGACGTCCGATGTGCCCCCGGACGATCCTCGGTAGGCTGTGACTGCGTCGTAGGATACCGGTGGCGATAATTTTCCACAGGAATTTTCTTTCGCTGCCACCCAACCTTCCGGAAGTTGCTGCTGCTGTCTCTTGTAGCGTACACGCCGGCGTGCCTGCACGTGCACGCTAGATCCTTTGTTGTGATTCTGCGTTGTAATTCCGACTCGTGACGAATCACGTCGGGGTCACCAATGTGGGTGTCGAAGCACCCGAATTGAGTCGGACCCACCACTGCCTTTCAGAGTGGCGAATAAAACAGAAAAAACTTGGCTTTACTATATCTGAGATCTTTATTCTCGCCTTCTCATCACAGGCCGGTTAGACATGCCGGAAGGTACAAGACAACATGGCGCTAGCTTCTCTATCCCCACTCTAGCTGAGTGGGTTGTGCGCAGGCTGATCCCCACAACAAACGTCCACCTGGAGCCATCTGTCGCCGAGCCCGAAGACCTCAGTCCACCCGCCACGGCCGGAGATCCGCCAGCCCCATCGAACCCGAACACCGACAGATCGATAATCGATAACCAATCTATTCCGTTGCCAGAAAAGGCCCCCTTCCTATTCCCCATCCCCTCCCCAAAAATCATCCCGCGACGGACCCGTCGTCGCGGCAGCGACGACGAGCCGTCATTGAGCCCTGGGCTATCTAAGAGAGCGATTTGTACAGAGAGAGCGATTTTGCGAATAGTAGCGAGTGATAGAGAGAGAATTTTGAAAAGTGTGAAAGTGAGAATTCTGGTGAGTCCCTTGCGATTACTTTGTAAAGTACCTGAGTTTCGGCAACGGCGATCTTCGATTGCGAACTTGTGTGTCCGCGTATCGCGCCGGTCATCCCCCGTTATATTTCTTGAAACCCTTTTGTCCAGCCCCCAACATTCCCGTCTAAAAGCATCCTCACGCGTAACGTAGACGAACTTCCAGAAACCTCCCTCACCCTGAGATCTTCCCTAACCCTCGACAAATCCTCCTTGCGTACTCCCCCGCGAGATTGTAAGGACGTAAGTGCCACGAGTCCCATCCCCTGTAACGACCCCCATTCTGTCCCTTTGTCCAAATTTTGATTGCCACCGCGAGTGGCTGGCGCCCAACGTGTATACGAAACTAGTGTGAAGAGAATATAGAGTGAACCCCCGAAAGGGTCACAAACCATAAATAAATGCGGTCGCTTAACAACCATAAACAATTTCAAGCTATTGACATCTAGGTACCAAAATAAGATGCTAGGTGTTGCCCCAGCAAATTCTTCATTTTCCGATTTTTGTCCATACATCAACGCAGCGCCCCATTGGCATAGCACAATAAAAAAATTGACGTGGCTGAACACTTTTAGTTGTGGTTTAAAATAAATAAGGAATCTAATCTCTTGTCGCCTGTCATTATATAAAAAAGGAAATTCTAAACATTCTGAACAACAAATAAAAATGTTTCAAATGAAATAATTAATAAAAATTTTAAAACAATTTCAATGAAACTTACCCATTCGTTCCTAAATTAACTTGCTATGCTGAAAGCAGATAATTCCCACTGTGTCGATCTTGAACATTCGAAGAGGGAACAAATTATGAAGAACAGCTGATCTCCAGACGAGATCATTGAACCTACTCAACCACATGGTCACTACCACCTTTCACAGAATTTTCGGTAATTATTGAGATTAGGTTACACCTCACCGATTTTGATGAAATTTAAATATATTATAAAAATCAACATTTTGAACAACTTTTTCCTATACATATAACCGCCGCTCGGCCATAGTTTTCGAGACATTTTCGAAAAACTGTCGGAACTAACACATTGAATTCTGGCCATCCGTGTGCGTCCGTGACAACGTACGCATTAGTATGAGATCGCCGCTTTTCTACTGTTTCTGCAGGCAACAGCACGGCGACCGATGACCAATATATACCTTGTGTACTTCTGCATTCCTGATTTCAATGTATCGTAGCTATGATGGCAGCTGGGAATTTAATATAGCCTAACCTAACCCAATTTACTCTAGCTAATCAGTGAATTAAGTTAGGTTAGGGTAAAGTGATATTCTGGTCGCCGTAAGGACACACATACTGAAATTCAAAATCATGAAAATTAGTTAAATTTAATTTTTAAGCCCACCCGTAATATGTGTATATATACAGGGTGTTCCGTAACGCTTTTTCACGCTCTGAGATGGTCATAGGTGGGGTGATTCTGAACAACTTTTTCCTTTGCAAAAAAGTGGTCCGAAGCTTCCTTTTTGAATTATTAAGTAAAAACACTGACCAATCCGAGCGCGTATAACGCGCGGGCTCAGGGACGGCAGCGTCGGCTACGAACCGGGGCTTGACGTAGGTCGCGAACGAACGGCTCGGCACCTCGTTAGCATAGCACAATAAAATAATTGCAATGGTTGAACATTTTTAGTTGTTGTTTAAAATAAATACGGGGTAAACTTTACTTTACCGGACCCAATATTTTGGACCTGTTTTTTTTTGATTGATAGGTTTTTTTGCGTAAAATTTGAAAATGCAAGTCTCAACTTTAGGAATTCAGTGGTTAAAAAGTTATAAGCGTGTAAACTTTGATATTTTTAGCGGATTTGCTACGTTACTGTGACGCCATATTGCCTTATATGTATAACCTGATTGGTTCTCACATGGGCAGTACAGTCTGTTTGTAAAATAAATATAAACCTAACTAACTCAGACAGTATCAAATGTACGGTTTGACTGTACCCGCCAAAGTAGTCGGCACCCACATGAATCTGTCTGCAGCTAGCGACACCGTTCATTGGACAAGAAGTCAATATGGCGTCACATTACCGTAGCAAATGCGCTAAAAATATCAAACTTTACATGCTTATAACTTTTGAACCATTGGATTCCTAAAGTTGAGACTTGCATTTTTGGATTCTCCGCATCAAAAACTATAGATTCAAAAAAAAAAAGTCCAAAATTTTGGGTCCGGTAAAGTAAAGTTCACCCTAAATACGGAATCTAATCTCTTGTCGCATGTCATTGTGTAAAAAAGGAATTTTTAAACATTCTAAATAACAAATAAAAATGTTCGAAATGAAATAATGAATAAAAATTTTAAAACAATTTCAATGAAACTTACCCATTCGTTCGTAAATTTACCTGCTATGTTGAAAGCAGATAATTCCTACCTGGGTCAATCCTGGGTTATTGTGTGGGTCTTCATCACTCGACGAGGAAACACGTGTGCAGAGCAGCTGATTTCATTGTCGGGTTAGTGAACTCGCCTCGTTTATTGCACTTACGTAGCCCCTTTCAGGGCCGAGTTTTTCACTTCAACGACGGCACAAAATCACTGTTACTTTTCACGCACTTTAACCTTATGACTTGAATTATAATTGTACGTAAATAACTAAATTCAATTGAATTGTCTTTACGTACAGCTGAACTTGTAACGAACCCCTTTTAGTTTGGGACTCAAAGATTTTTACATCTAGTTTAAATAAAATAATCACTTCAAACCATCGCTTTAATGGGCGGATATCTGATTTATTTGGTAGACGAACGCAGTTTACAAAATAGTTACGGATGGATGACGACGTGCTAACCCGATGGGTCTTTTGAAACAAGGAACAGTTTAATCTATCAGCGAGAATTTGAACACGAGAAATTTACAGATAATGTTAGGGTGCGGTCAAGACCCCGAATATTGCACTACGTGCCGTCTAAGGTGCTGGCGAAGGACCACCCAAGTTGAACGGCTTGGGACCGTAATGAGATGACACGTGGTGTTGATTGAAATATTTATTGTGTGTTCTTGTATCTCGTGGGTGTGTGTGTGTGTGTATGAGTGTTTGAGAATTGTAGATTGAGATGTTTGAAACTATGTTTGATTTCTATCTATAACTGTCTCTTGGCGATTGCTAATGCGCTTCTGGTCTCCGTCGGACCCTACCGATCCTTTTGTAAGTTCTCTGTTCCTCCCTTCCATTGCGCCCTAAGCGCGTGACCTTCGGAAGGGAGAACAGAGTTTTCTGCATTTTTGGGGGGGGAGTGGAGGGCGACTCGGTCACTCTGGGTTTTTCCAGAGTGACGTAGCGATTCCTTGCCGTTAGAACCGTTAGGTTTGGTGGCCGCGTCATCCTTTGGTACGGCGAGGTATATGACAGGGCCTGGTCTTTGGACTACCACTGTCCCTGTCATACACCTCGCTTGGCTGCAACTCTAACAGATAACTTTAATGATTCGAGAAATTACGCCAGCCCTGTCGGTAGAACACAATCTTATGGTCCCAGATTTGACTTATCTTTTTGGGAAAACGCCTTCGATCGATGTGGGCCCTTCCGGTCGTCGATCGTCCTCGATTTTTGCTTGATCGCAATGATTTCGGTGTTGGAGTCTTTTTCGATACGATCCTTGGCGGAAGAGAGCGATTAGTCGCTTCGCGTGATCTTATATGGGTCTTCTCCCACCACAATATGGTGCGTGTGCCGTGATATCGGCACCTCGACGTCAGGGGGCGCCAGATTTCAAATGATACTTTACAAACTTTTTTATTGAAGCACGTCATGGTAGAAAAAAGTTCCTTCAACTGTCTCAGGCTCAAGACCGAATGTCCTTTTTCTTCTCGGGCCTCTTTGTCTTCGCTTTCCCTTTCCCCCGGGCCGCGATTTCGCGCAACATGGAAGCTATTAGCTGCGACGTCCCAAACGTCTTGACTGCGTAGCAAACGAAAAGAAATAAAAAAGGACATTCGGTCTTGAGCCTGAGACAGTTGAAGAAACTTTTTTCTACGACGACGTTCTTCAATAGAAAAGTTCAGCTGTACGTAAAGACAATTCAATTGAATTTAGTTATTTACGTACAATTATAATTCAAGTCATAAGGTTAAAGTGCGTGAAAAGTGACAGTGATTTTGTGCCGTCGTTGAAGTGAAAAACTCGGCCCCGAAAGGGGCTACGTACGTGCAATAAACGAGGCGAGTTCACTAACCCGACCATGAAATCAGCTGCTCTGCACACGTGTTTCCTCGTCGAGTGATGAAGACCCACACAATAACCCAGGATTGACCCAGGTAGGAATTATCTGCTTTCAACATAGCAGGTAAAATGAACGAATGGGTAAGTTTCATTGAAATTGTTTTAAAATTTTTATTCATTATTTCCTTTCAAACATTTTTATTTGTTATTTAGAATGTTTAAAAATTCCTTTTTTACACAATGACAGGCGACAAGAGATTAGATTCCGTATTTATTTTAAACAACAACCAAAAATGTTCAACCATTGCAATTATTTTATTGTGCTATGCTAACGAGGTGCCGAGCCGTTCGTTCGCGACCTACGTCAAGCCCCGTTTCGTAGCCGACGCTGCCGTCCCTGAGCCCGCGCGTTATACGCTCGGATTGGTCAGTGTTTTTGCTTAATAATTCAAAATGGAAGCTTCGGACCACTTTTTTGCAAAGGAAAAAGTTGTTCAGAATCACCCCACCTACCACCATCTCAGAGCGTGAAAAAGCGTTACGGAACACCCTGTATATCCAGGTTTTACTGTATTATGCTTTTCAGTATACGAAGTTATTCTATTTTATTTTTTTGTGTGCAATTGGATTGTTTTGTTTTGTTGTTGGTAAGTGCAAACAGTAATAAAGTGATGGCTGGTCCGTCCCAAAAACGAGCCGGTCCCAGCAAAGACTATTTTAATTTGTCCTGGGAAGAAGTGTATTTTTTCGTGCAAAAAACGAACCACGCCGTATGTCTTTTATGCAAAAAGCAGTTAAATGGTGCAAAAAAATTTAATATACAACGGCATTATAGTACACATCACCAGCATGAGAACAATATTATGGAGATGAATATAGAACAACGAATACATTACTAAAAAGGGGTTTACGGGAATACACTTTTCGTCCTTATATGAGAAGATTTGGGGCTGGGTGAGGGCTCATTCGAAAGAGGAAGGTCCAATGCAGCGCGGTCTGTTCATGGTTCAACAAAATTGTGTTAATATCTAATAATATGAGTGTCCAAAGTAGAGGAAAAATCGACAAAATACGTCCGCAGATTCCAAGTATTTTTTAAGTCACTAAAACAGTTCTGTGACTCAAACCGTGACCAGACCGCGCTGCATTGAACCTTCCTCTTTCGAATGAACCCTTATTTAGATCAAAATCTTCTCATATAAGGACGAAAAGTGTATTCCCGTAAAAGCATTCCCAAAGACGAGTTCCGCCATTATCTGGATACTACAGAGCAAGTTACGTGACAAATTTAGTTCAGCTAGTAGTTATAAGGTGGCGTCTAAGTAGAAAGGCTGCCGATCTGGAATCGTAGCCAGAATCAAGCGTCAGCTTGATTACGTCACTCGAACTGTGCTGCGAAGGCAAGCGAAAAAGGCAACAACGCACGAACGCTGAGTGAGACGCACTACAGTCATGCTGTCCATCTCTCATTCTGCATGTTGAGATTGTCCCTTTTCTCTAAGATTTGACTGCCGTCCGCCTGGATTTTTCACAGCGCCCCATAACAAACCTCGCCTCATTCAAACTATATCGTGTTTGGTATCATTTTAATCAGAGAAATTTCACCAATGCGCTAGGAAAAATTTCGGTGCGACATCTAACGTCATTATGCAGAATAAGAAACGAAAGTGAGGTGGCGTAGTTGTCGAATCACATCATTTTAGAGATTCTTTCGCGGTGTTGCCACATCTGAGACAATCCTGACCATCTAGCGAAATGAATTCGCTCGAGCCGAGCGAGATTTTGATTCCAGGCGGACATAGAAAAGGACAGCGCGATAGAAAGAGAAGGAGTACATATCTTGAATGAAACAACGTAGGGCCGATCGGCGGAAATGTATATGTCACACGCCACGACAGATTCGATGAGACTCTGTAATACACATAACGTACGCGACTATAAAACTTATACGAATAAAAACTACCTGGCATTAATAATTTCAGAAAAGAAATGAACAATAAAGACATGTAAATTGATCTATATGTACAATATTTATTTATTCAAATATAATAATTTCAGAATAGGACAGAAAATAAACACATATAAATTAATCTATATACACAATATTTATTCATTCCAATATAATCAATAAATATAAACAATGATTGGCCGCCCACCGTCCGCTTAGGCCTCTTCCTTCTCCGCGGCGTCTGCATCGTCGGAAATTGTTTTTATCTGAAATACAATAATGAATGTTTTATAAAAAGAAAAAACAATCGTAGGAATTCAGTGGCTACTATTGTAGACATAATTTCCATTTCACGAAAAATCTAATTCCGCCACATTTATTACATAGAAGAATCAACACTTGTACTTACTTCCGACGTCGACGGCCTCGAATTCTCCTTTCTCTTTTCTTTTCCTTACACCTCTCTCCTGTTTCTTCTATCCTCTTTCTTTTTGATTTCCTCTTTCTTTTCTTCCTCTTCTTCCTTGTCCATCTGTGAAGAAAGTAACTTATGTATAGATAACGTAATATTAATTATGTAAGATTATACTTGCCGATTATACGTGATCAGGCAGCATATTTGCAGTCCATTTGTCCTGGTAACGCTATCTTCAATATACCTATATATAATTGTTTAATTTTTTTCGAGAAGAGGAAAATGTTGTCTTTAATTTCTCAACGACAAAAATGTTCATGCAAAGATGAACAAAGATGAATGAAGATAAATATTGAAAAATGGAAAAGTTAATGGAAATAGATGATTAAATAAATTCCTTTTAACGATTTTTGTCGGATTTTACTCACATTTAAATATGTTGTAGTTTTTAGTAATATATAAACGTATCTCGAAGAAGTCGAAGGTGCTTCCGAATATTTTTTATAATTATAGGAATGAAAACTACAGGACATTAATAATTTCAAGAATGGAATAAGAAAAAAATTATTTCAGTTGAAAAAATACATTTGCAGTTGTACGCTCGCTTCGCTCCAAAAAACCTCTTCTCGGGAATCCATTCTTCGAAAAGCTGTAACAAATTTTTTAAACAAAACAAAGAACAAAACAAATCCGCGAGTACAATTGCGATTTCGTGCAATTGTGAACCACCAACAGAGTCAGTGGTACTGCACTTTACAGTGCAGTGCGACGCCGGACAGTAGCAGTATTCGTGCTACTTTCTGAGAGAGACCTTTTACGCTTTTCTAAGCTTGCTCTTTCCTCTGTTATAAATTGAGGTTCCCGAATGGGCATTCCTCTATTGTACCGGCTATCTATTAATTCCGGTAACATGCACAATAAATAAAATTGAATTAATTTTGGCTCCATATTGTTTTGCCAGAAGTTATCGTCTCTATCAACTCTAATGTACTTTAACCCTTTTCGGGTCCAAATACAAAACAAGCAATATTTTCTACCTGTGACATGTAATTGTCCTTGTACTTGGTAGTAATAGTAGTGGTTCCTGTTCAGTGCATTTCCTTCTGCGTCTGCAAATATACGCCGAATAACTGCAACACTTTTGATTGCCTCCTCCGGCAATAAATTCTCCGCCGTTTTCGGACATTTGATTTCAACAATGCCCTCTTCGTTTATAAGTCCATCTGGCGAAGCTCCTAAGAACGGGATGGCACTATCAATAAATAATCCACATTCTTTAATTTGAACACCAATGCACACACTTAGTTCCTCACGTGCGAATTTTTCGCATTCCTGTCCATATTGTACGGCAGGTGCACTAATCAGTCGTGGATACACTAACGACTTCACTGCATTTCCACAGAGCGTACCAATTCGACGACGACATATTCTTCCAAAATTAGAGGCCGTCAATAATTTTGATTTGTAATTCAACCATCTCGGATTTTTCGCTTGACCGATGGTTTCTTCTTCAATGGCATCTCTTCTATTTTGCCAATTCTGTAACATTTCCATATGTTTTTTTTGCTCTAATTCATAAATGTTGTTAGCCATATCCGGCTTTTCAGCGTTTGGTCCGTAATTGGAATCCTTTTCACAACGGAATTGTTTCCGCACGTGCTTTGTAATTTTTTTTTCCTTTCTCTTTTCACTGTTTTTCTCATTTTCTTTCCTCCTTCTATTTTCTATTTTGCGTAAAATAACGGGCGGTTTCTTGTTCATCGCCGTATTCAAACGCGACAACACTTGTTTTGTGTTATACTGTAGGACAGCAGCAGCACATCTTCCCGTGTAAGATCTCCTCTCTCCGAAATTCAATCTTTTTCCTCCTGTATATTTTGCGATGATTCCGTTGAAACTTTCAACGGCATTATTGTTGCTGTTATACAGCAAACTCTCAGCATGCGCCAACAGAGGTCGAAGTATTTCTTTGATGTATTCGTACACTCCCATCTTCATCAATTCGGGAACAATGTTCTTTTCATCTTTTTTACTCGTTCCATCGCAGAAGTATTGTAGTTTGGAACAATCTGCGTGTTCACCAAAAACGTGGCTAGGAACATTGTGTATGTCGGCATACAAATTTTTAATTTTCTCAGCGGTTGTTAGTTGCTGACTGTATCTGTACTCTGCGGCTTTTACTATGTCCGCACGCATTCGCCGAATGCTGCTTTCAACGATTCTTCTCAATGGACCAGGTGTTGTCATCTTTACAACTTCTTTCATTTTTCTGCAAAAGTTGCGCAACAAATGATTCGTGCATTCAATTTTTTTTACACGAATCTGTGCTTTATATGGATCTGCATCTATAATTTTTTTATAAACGCTGCTGTCCCCATCAGCAATTAGTGTGGAATAAATCAGTCCACGTTTTTCTACGCTGGTCTTGAAACCTTCGACTATAGCGACACTTAACATAGCCGTTGATGCTTGGCTTGCGCGCCATTTTTTGAAACAGGTGTGCTTTCGTGGCTTTTCTTTCTTTTTCGCAGCACATCGACAAATCCTGCACACCTTGTTTCTCACACCGATAAATAAAACTTTCTTCGTGTGATATCCAATTATAACGCCGACTCCAGACGCGGAATCGTACGTTCCAGTCCGGTATGATCGTTTCATCCAGCTTCCATCGGCCACAACGGGGATGTGAGGGATTCCACATCCGGAAACAATATCGCCTCGTTCAATGGCCAAGCGTTTTTCTTCCTCTGCCGCTGTTACCATCTCTTCTTCTGCAGCAACAATTAATGTTTTCACTATTTGATCGTGATGTTTTCTAAATTCTTTCTTCGACATGGAAGGTATGTTCATCGCTGCAAGGAACTCTTCCATTTGGGCATAACTGCCTCCATTCACAATTGTTCCAGCAACGGCACGCTGGTTTGTTTCCATGTGATTGCTTTCATCAGGTTCACTGTGGATTTCACCTGTATATTTGCACATATCGCACATTACACTGAGGGTGGTCCTCAGGCCCGACCGTTTCATGCCGGTTATTTTCAGATGTCTAATTCCACAGTCTTCCCTGTTTTTGGCATGATCACCTATTTTTTGCAATTCGGCAAAGATGTGCTGCATGTCCACGATACTCAAGCCACTTGGTAGACAGAATTGTTCTTCAGGCTCGTTCGTTACAGTTTTTTCTATGATCAATTCTTCATTTTCGGAAGTTGTACCTTCTATAAACAATTCTTCCGTCGTTTCTTCAAACATTTCTGTACACTTTGCCGGTTCTGTTTCATCATCCAATGGCAAGTAAATTTTCTCGGGTGTGTATTTTTGTCCATGGGATGTTGACGGTTCTGAAAGATTCTGAAGGGCTAAACGCCGTCTTCTTTCGCGACATGCTCTTTTTTTTGAATATCTTTTCGCACTAATTGGTAATTTTGGCCGACGACTTTTATTTTTTATCAAACACTGATCTTCATACTGATTTCGCATATCTTCAACCATGACAATATTTTCAGTATCACTCATTGTCACTATCTCACAACAATATTCACCTCTCACTTCACTTCACAATTTTCAAAGCTTTGAAATAAATTCAAGGATGCAATCTATTCCTTGCTTCGAATGCAACTATCGCGAAAACTGTCGCGAAGACGTAAAACACAGTACCGAGAAACATCGGGTACTGTGGTGGGGAGTGTTTCTAAGGACCACGGAAAATAAAGAACAATGACGTCGATATTTATTACAAAAACAAAGTTTTGAAGTTGTAATCATTTATAATATAATTTGAGATTGTAAGAAAAAATTATAATGAAAATAAAAATTCAATATGTAAAATTAGAAATTAGAAATTAGGAAAGGGACTTATAAAGAAGTCAGTGGCCACGGTCCTGATCCCCACCACCATGCGAGTGCTTTCAGCAGCCATGACAAAAGACAGTCAAGGTTCAACATGGCTGGAAGTAAGGTGTGTATACATAATCGGCAAGTTGAATATTATATTATTAATGTTACGTTATTTGTATATAAATTACTTTCTTCACAGATGGATGTAGACAAAGAAGAAGAAAAGAAGGAAGTAGCAGAAGGAAAAGAAGAAATAGACAAGAAACAAGAAGGAAAAGAAGAAATAGACAAGAAACAAGAAGGAAAAACCGAAGAAAAAGTCGAAAAGAAAGAGGAGGTTAAAAAGGGAGAGGAGGAAAAGGTTTCGCTTTCACAAGTAAGTAAAAACGCGATTTTTGTATGTAATAAATGTCGCACAATTAGATTCACGTGAAACGGAAATCATTTCTACAATAGTAGCAGATGAATTTCCACGATTGTTTTTTGTTTTCTAATAATGTCACAATTCTAATACAATTCATTATTATATTTCAGATGAAAAAAATAATCAAAAAGATGATGTACGGAGGACGTCACGGCGGCCGCTGCGGAGGCAGAGGTGGACGTTGGGGCAGCCGTCGTGGCGGTAGAGGAGGACGCCGGGGCGGCAGAAGAGGCGGCGGGCGTCCTGTAGTGTTCAACATTTATTAATTTTCTTTCATAAATTGTTCGCGTTTCACGGGTTTTGTAGGTTTAGCTCGAGCAGTTAGATTTAAATTTGGCGCTGCGCGAGGGTCTGCGGTTGGACGATGTCACGCAACCCTGCGCAGGCGCGGGCGGCGGGTCGGTGGTGGCGGTATGGCCCGGGGTTGGGCCAGTCATTGAGACTGTGTTCGGTACTCTGTGCAGGTCAAACGTCTTGATTTTACTGATTTTCGATTTGTGCCACTGTTTTGATTTTTAATCTAACTTTAAACGTGTGGCGAGTTGCGATCGTGCGTGTGGCTTGTGTTTTGAAGCACTACGTGCTGTCGATTGTGTTCTGCACGGCCCGGCGATCTTGCGAGAGAGCTCAGACGGCCAACTGTGTGCAGTGATTGGTACGGCACAGTGCGGCGATCGGCTGGATCTGCTCACCTGGCTAGCCGTGCAGAGAGTGACGCGTGTTACGGTCACTCGGTCCCCGATTGCGGGACCCCTTCCTGCGATCAGGAGGTATTTGCGAAGACCACGGCGATCTGCGGCGACTGCGGCGAGGCGTTTTTTCAATTAAGATTTAGGGTAAGAGAGATCTCACTGCGTGCGTTATTTTTAAGTCTTGAATGATCATTCAACTGCGTTTTCGTTTTATATCTCTAGTTTTCGTAGTTTCTACCTATCAATATTAGCTGTTTTTCTTCAATTTCAGGTTTTGATTTAATATAATTTTCTTTGTTGGGACCAGGCTTTTTCCCCACTTTCGACTGGGGTTTTTTACAGCCGGTACCCGTAGAGTAGAGTCATTTGCTTTCACTTTAATAAACTCATTTTTTTGTTCTTTTGTTTCTCCCTTTAATTCTTGTGTACAGTTTATTTATAACCGGTGACACCAATTCCACCTCATATCCTACCCTCTCGATTTTCCTGTTATTCGGAACATTTTTTGGTGCTCCGGGTGAGGAATGAGGTGATTGGGTAGAACCGAAGTTACTTAATTTGTTTGTTTTCTGGATTTGAATATAGTGTGTAAAACTAGAGATTGATTTTGTTTTGTGTATTAAGAATCAGGGTTGTAGCGTTGCATGAGCATTTCTTTGTTCGTGCATTATCGTTTAGAGGGGCGAGCAGAGCGATAGTGTAATATAAGCACAGACTTTGGTCGCGTCGCCACGAGCTCAAGTGGGTCTACGGCGTCGTGTTTCCTCCAACTTTAACGTCCGGTCGGTTAAGAAGCTGGATACCTTTATTTGAAATTGTAATACCAGGGTGCTTTGCTGTTTAATTATAAATTAGCGATACGAATTTTATATTGCCATAGTTCTTTTATTTCTTTTTAAATTTGTTTATTGAATTTAGTTTGTCGTAACTCATTCTCATTAGGTTTACAGTTTTGGTTTACGTTTCAATTGAGTAAATACTTTCGAGTTTTAAATTCGTTTGGTTGGAATTATCATGGCACCTACACTTTTGAAAAGGCTCACTACGGTGCAATATGCGCGATTAGCCGAAATCGAGTTAACGAGTTCGCGATTAAGGGATAAGGATCGCAATACATTTAATCGCAATATTATTATTTCTCGAATTGAGTCTCTCCAGGAAATCTGGAGGGAAGCGCGGGGCGCGCATGCCGAGATTTCCATGCGTGAGGATGCTGAAGGTGACGCTTATCTAACGGATAATATGATTGAACGGTTGCAAACTGCATACGAGGATACGCTTGACTTTCTTTTAACGGTTCAAGCAGAGCTTGAGGCTGCGGAACCGCCTACTTTACCGACCGGGCCACCGATCGCCAGCTCCTCCCTAACGCTCGAGCATCGCGCGGCTAAATTACCAAAATTAGATTTACCAACGTTTTCCGGTCAATATGAGGATTGGGAAAACTTTTGTGATTTATTCACCACGCTCGTACACAATGCCCCTGGTTTAGCTGATGCGACCAAGCTACAGTACTTGAAAACTTGTTTGAAGGGTGCCGCGGCGGATTTAGTTAAGGACGTAACAACCATGAATGCGAATTATGCGACGACGTGGCAAGCTTTAAAGGCGCGTTTCCACAATCCACGATTAATTGTTTACAAGCATTTACGGGCCCTTATGGATATGCCATTTTTAAAAAAAGAATCTGCGACAGAGCTGCGTTCCTTTGCTGATGAGGCTCAGCGCATAGTTCGCGCTTTATCGAATTTACAGATGCCGGTAGATCATTGGGATGTGTGGTTAGTTTATATTTTAGCGGCGCGTTTGGATTCCGATTCCCAAAAGGCGTGGGAGACGGATTTGAGTGTGCTGGATCGTCGCATGGTTTTGGATAACGTCTCGGATTTAGGGAACGTAAGTCCGCTAGATCGATTTCCGAAATTCGTGGATCTATCTGAGTTTTTGGAAAAGCGTGTTCAGGCCCTTAGTATGATTGCTTTGAACGCTAGTAAAACTGAGAAAAAGCCTTCTGCTTTACCCAGACCGGTACCTGGCTCTCGAAGGGTACTTCATACTGCTTCTTCCCAGCATGGGGTGGATGGCAGATCGAAGTGTCCCATGTGTCATGGAGTGCATTTGCTTTCCAAATGTTTCAAGTTTCTGGCCAAGAGTCCCTTTGAACGCCGTAGAGAAGTCCGTCGGCTCCAGCTTTGTTTTAACTGTCTCGGTCGACATAGAGTTTCTGAGTGCTTGTCGTCGTTTCGTTGCCTGCAGTGTAGGGAAAAACACCATACGTTGCTTCATTCTGTGCAGGTTAGTGGGTTTCATTCGAAAGAGAAGGGTTCGGTTGAGGCACAAAGGTCTCGCGAAGACAAGGCTTCGACGTCATCGGGCGTTAATATACACACCGCTCGTGTTGTGTCGCGTAAATATATGGTACTGTTAGCGACGGCTCAACTAATGTTGGTGGGACCGCATGGGGTGCAGACTCGTGTGCGGGCCTTGTTAGACCAAGGTTCCCAAAGTTCTTTTGTCTCCGAATCGGTCGCTAATTTGTTGGGTTTGCAGAAGCGTCGCGTCGATGTTCCATTGATGGGCCTCGGGGCGAAGTCGGCTGGCACCGCCCATCAGGCTACGAGTTTTAAAATAATATCGCTAATTGATCCGTTGTTTCAAGTGGAAACGAATGCTCTTATTTTGTCAAAGCTCACGTCGCAGCTTCCAGCTCGATGCCCCATGGAGTTAGATCTCGGTATGTTTGCGGGATTATCTTTAGCCGATCCGCAATTTCATATTACAGGGTCCGTCGATGTTATTCTAGGCGCGGATGTTTACGGGCAGCTATTGCGTTCGGGCCTGCGGAGTTTTCCTCCTTCGTCCCTAGTTGCGCAGGAGACAGTCCTCGGTTGGATTGTCTCCGGACCTGTGCTTACGGTCGGTTCACGGCGGGCGGTCGACCGTGGGACAGCTCCGTTACACGCATTGCATTGTGCAAGGGAGGAAGACATAGACGAGTCGTTGCAGCGTTTTTGGACCCTTGAAGAATTGCCAACGGTCACCGCGTCGCTTAGACCTCTAGATGAAGCGTGCGAAAAATTATTTAGAGATTCACATGTTCGTAATTCTGACGGTCGGTTCATTGTACGTCTTCCTTTAAAATCAGAGCCGCCAGCGGTTGGTCCGGAAACCAGACGTATGGCCTTGGGTTCACTTATGCATATGTATCGTCGGTTTGCTCGCGATCCTAGGATAGCTTCGGCTTATCGCGAATTTATGGCGGTTTATGAAAAATTGGGGCATATGGAGCGTGTTCCTGCGTCTGAACTCGATAATCCGCGTGCTTGGTATTTGCCTCATCATGCAGTCGTGCAATCGACGCCGTCGAACTGGAAGATTCGTGTAGTATTCGATGCGTCGCGGAAAACTCGCGAAGGTCAATGTTTGAACGATTTTCTTTTGGCAGGGCCGGCTCTGCAGCGCGATTTGTTGTTAATCCTGTTAAATTGGCGCCGGTATCGTTTTGTATTCACGGCGGACGTGGTTAAGATGTTTCGGCAAATTCGCGTTTCGCGTGGGGATCAAGATTTTCAAAGAATAGTGTGGGCTCCTAGCTCGTCGGAGACGCCGGTGGAATATCGTTTAACAACCGTGACTTATGGGACGGCGTGTGCTCCCTATCTCGCGATACGCACACTGCTGCAATTAGCGGAGGAGGAGAGATCGCATTTTCCTCTTGGGGCCCGGTGCCTGGAATCAAATACGTACGTGGACGACACCTTTGCGGGAGCGGACGAACTTGCAGTCGCGGTGAATATCCGACAGGAACTCATTGCCCTCTTACGGTCGGCAGGAGTTGAATTAGATAAATGGGCAGCAAATCATCCTGATCTTCTGCCTTTTAACATGCGGCAATCTGGGTCGGATGATTCGAAGTCGATCAGTTTCGATGAGTCCGTCAAAACGCTTGGAGTTCAGTGGAATCCCGGTCAGGACGAATTTCGATTCACCACTTTAGATTTTAAAAGTTTGTCTGGAGCGGTGACCAAGAGGTCTGTTCTTTCAAGCATCGCTCGTTTGTTTGATCCATTAGGCTGGTTGGCTCCGATCACGATAGCTGCTAAAATTCTGATGCAGGATCTTTGGATCTTGAAGTGCGAATGGGATTCTGCTTTGCCAGTGGAAGTGCGAGACAGGTGGCTCGAATATTGTAATTCTCTTTCCGCGTTACCCACTTTATCAATTGGCCGGTGGCTAGGAGCCTCATGTAATTCGGAGGTGCAAATTCATGGATTTTCTGACGCCTCATCTCGTGCTTACGCAGCGGCGGTTTACATTCGGATTAATGAGGGAGATGGTCGTTTTCGCACTTCTCTTTTGTCTGCGAAAAGTAGGGTTGCTCCTGTGAAGACTGTGAGTATTCCCAACCTTGAATTGTGTGGAGCTGTGTTGCTTGTCAAGCTGCTTCGTCATGTTCGAAAGCTTGACTTCTTGCGGAATTTACTTGTGTTTGCTTGGTCAGACAGCCAAATCGTATTGACGTGGCTTCGAAATCATCCCTGCCACTGGAAAACCTTTGTGGCGAATCGGGTGTCTTTCATTCAGACAGAGTTGCCGAGTGCTAAATGGGCGCATGTGCCCACTGAAGAGAATCCCGCGGACTTGGCTACGCGCGGTAGCAAGCCCGTTGACTTGATGCATGCGAACCTGTGGTGGCATGGGCCTGATTGGCTTGCGATGCCCGAGGAGCACTGGCCTAAAGCGCCGCTAGCTCCGCGGGTCTCGCATGTTAATGTGACTCCGAGTGATCCGGAAATTTTTCTTAGATTCTCTTCCTTGACTCGGTTAACTCGTGTCGTAGCTTATTGTTTACGCCCATTGGTTGGCTTGCGACGGCGTAAGGGTAATTTTTCAAAATTGCCGGAATTCTTGACCGCGTCGGAACTGTCTGAAGCACGGATTGTATTAATTAAGTTAGCACAAGCGCATGCTTTTGATTCTGAGATTAAGCTATTGCAGATGGGTAAGAGTTTACCAAAGCGTAACCCTTTACTCAGTTTGAATCCGTTTTTGGACAAGACGGACGGTGTTCTGCGCGTCGGGGGTCGTTTAGCAAATTCAATTCTGTCTCGCGAACGTAAGCATCCGCCTATTTTACCGCGTCGTTCGCCGCTTAGTCGTCTATTTGTTCGGTACGCGCATCATTCTTGTCTTCATGGCGGTCTTACGCTTACTTTAAATACGGTTATGCAACACGTGTGGATCCTCGGAAGGAATCGCGTAATTAAGACTGAAATTCGTCAATGTGTTACTTGCCAGCGGGTTAAGCCACGTTTGGCATGGCAAATGATGGGCAATCTTCCTGCCACGCGAGTAACTCCGGCTCGGCCGTTTTCATTCACCGGATTAGATTATGCGGGTCCTTTTCAGGTTCGTACGGCTAAGGGCCGCGGGTATAAATGTTACAAGGGGTATATTGCGCTTTTTGTTTGTTTTACGACACGGGCTATTCATCTTGAGGCTGTGAGTGACCTCACGACACGGACTTTTCTTGCCGCGTATCGGCGTTTTGCAGGGCGTCGGGGGGTTTGCCGAAAGTTATACAGTGATAACGCTACCACGTTTCAAGCCGCGGATAAAGAGTTACGGGCTATGTTTACGGCGGCTTCGGATTTTTATAAGAGTGTCGCCGCCACTCTCGCGAACGACGGAACGTCCTGGACGTTCATCCCTCCGAATTCTCCCCACTACGGAGGGTTATGGGAGGCTGGAGTCAGGTCAGTCAAACATCATTTGAAACGGGCAATCGGTGATCGGCCTTTAACTTTTGAAGAGTTTTCGACGGTTTTAGTAGAAATAGAAGCTTGCCTTAATTCGCGGCCTCTTTGTCCGTTGAGCGCGGATATTGAGGATCTGCAGGCTTTGACTCCTGCGCATTTCCTTGGAGTTGCTTCCGGATTGGTTCCTGATGAACCACCCCCCGATGTGTCAGAGAACCGTCTCGAACGCTTTCAGTTGCTTCAGTCGATTCAGAATAATTTTTGGAAACGATGGTCTGAGGAGTATCTTCAATATTTACAGGAGCGTGCAAAGTGGCGGGGGCCAACTGATAATTTCGCGGTTGGTCAGCTGGTTCTTGTACGTGACGATCGATATCCACCTTCGAAATGGCCCCTGGGGCGCATAACCGAAGTACATCTCGGACCAGATGGGTTGGTGAGAGTGGTCACGGTTCGAACGGCTACTTCCATTTTAAAACGACATGTTGCTAGGCTTTGTCCGTTGTGGTTAGATAAGAATTCACCCAAGGTTGTTACGGAACGTACACCCACTTAAATGCGAGTTAGGGATTCGTCCGGCGGACGAAGGCGGGCGGAATGTTCGCGTTTCACGGGTTTTGTAGGTTTAGCTCGAGCAGTTAGATTTAAATTTGGCGCTGCGCGAGGGTCTGCGGTTGGACGATGTCACGCAACCCTGCGCAGGCGCGGGCGGCGGGTCGGTGGTGGCGGTATGGCCCGGGGTTGGGCCAGTCATTGAGACTGTGTTCGGTACTCTGTGCAGGTCAAACGTCTTGATTTTACTGATTTTCGATTTGTGCCACTGTTTTGATTTTTAATCTAACTTTAAACGTGTGGCGAGTTGCGATCGTGCGTGTGGCTTGTGTTTTGAAGCACTACGTGCTGTCGATTGTGTTCTGCACGGCCCGGCGATCTTGCGAGAGAGCTCAGACGGCCAACTGTGTGCAGTGATTGGTACGGCACAGTGCGGCGATCGGCTGGATCTGCTCACCTGGCTAGCCGTGCAGAGAGTGACGCGTGTTACGGTCACTCGGTCCCCGATTGCGGGACCCCTTCCTGCGATCAGGAGGTATTTGCGAAGACCACGGCGATCTGCGGCGACTGCGGCGAGGCGTTTTTTCAATTAAGATTTAGGGTAAGAGAGATCTCACTGCGTGCGTTATTTTTAAGTCTTGAATGATCATTCAACTGCGTTTTCGTTTTATATCTCTAGTTTTCGTAGTTTCTACCTATCAATATTAGCTGTTTTTCTTCAATTTCAGGTTTTGATTTAATATAATTTTCTTTGTTGGGACCAGGCTTTTTCCCCACTTTCGACTGGGGTTTTTTACAGCCGGTACCCGTAGAGTAGAGTCATTTGCTTTCACTTTAATAAACTCATTTTTTTGTTCTTTTGTTTCTCCCTTTAATTCTTGTGTACAGTTTATTTATAACCGGTGACACCAATTCCACCTCATATCCTACCCTCTCGATTTTCCTGTTATTCGGAACATAAATTTTTTACTTTATTATAATTTTTTATTCAAATAAATATTACATTACATATACTAAATTATTACATATCTGTTTATTTCTTATTCCCTTTGTAGCAAATCTTCGGCGAATAATCGCGACGAACCCGCGGGCGAGAATATTCGCGAAAGTCAAAACCGATGTTCCGTGCGACAAAACACAGTCCGTCTCGCCAAGTCATCGGTATCGTCATCTTCCTTTCTCACTCGCACTCGCACGCATTACGCCGTCCGCGCGATCAGCTGTTACCGGCGAGCATCGGCCGCTGATTCTTTGTTTTGTATTTATAGACGCGTTTAGAATTAGTGTAACTGTAATGTATAAGTGTAGTGTAAGAGTTAGTCAATAAATTAGTTTTAAGCGAAAGTGTTGACATTATTAATGTCCTGTAGTTTTCATTTCAATAACTTTTGTGGTCGCGTACGTTATGTGTATTATTTCGTTCTTACTGCCTCTCTTTCGTTAGCGCTGTCCTTTTGTATGCCCGACAGGAATCAAAATCTCGTCAGTAAATGATAGATACATTAATAGGAATACAAACAGCACATTTATATCGCCTTCTATGTCTTTTTGCATATAGAATATGCGAAATATTACAAAATGTGCAAGTTTTATAATTCATTTATCTGGCATATCTCTGTAATTTCATTGATAAAAAAACATGATTATAGATATGAATAAAAAAGATTTATTGTTGCACACATTAATATATGTATTGTTTTATTCTCAGACTTCTTTTTCGGCTCGAGCCGATTCATTGTGCTGATGGTTAAAATTGTAACAGGTGTGAACAGCGTAACAGAAGTCTTCATACGTTGCGGCAACTATGCCTTACTTGTGGGTATATTCGCGTAGCCGTTTGTGATGTCAAATTAGAATTTACATTTATCGACTAATTTCTGTTTTTATCGACCCTGATGATAACGTGGTCAAATATACCATCAATGCCTCTGACGGAAAACCAGTGAACTATTCTTACGTCTATTTGACGTCTGATGCGTGCAAATCGTAAATTTCGTTTTACGTCTTCCAGAAGTGATAAATTGTGAAAAATCGAATTTCAGTGACATTGTGCTAGTTCAAGGAAGGGTGGTCTGGTGTGTTGTGGGTGTAAAAACCATTAAATCGTCCAATATTTGCTAACATGCAGCCGAACGCAGCATTCGGCAGCCATGTTGTTTGCTTACAGCGTCTGTCTCAATCTTACAGTGTCGAAAATACCATTTTTCTCAACGTATGGTGTTTATTAGCGTTGAAACGGACCAGATCACCCTGTGGTGAAGTCTACCCGTGGGTGCTGTACCCGCGAAAATTTCATTTGTGCAATTATCGAGACGAAAAACGAAATCTACGAAATCGAGTGTCTCTCGCACACATGGCGTATACGTGCATGCTTTTCGTTGATTGTGTGAGTGCACGCATACAGGTCATGGCACAAGGAGTCTGTGCCCTTAAAGAAAGCGCTGTTAGAAGAAAACAGTCAACAGGTAAGTTCTTATAACTTTACCGTTTTTAATTTTATCCTTTTATATAAAATAATATTGTAATTATTTAGTATTATTTTAATTATTACATTTACGTTTTGATAGGATACCCTGCTACAGAATCAGCAACAGATGCGGATACGCGCTAGTTTCGTAGTCGCCCTGCAAGTTGCTACATCCTCAATGTCACTGTCGGATGGAGTAATAGTAAAAAGGTGCATTGCAGTGATGGTACAGGATATGGATCCTAATGTAGCCGATATCTGCAAGCGCGTCCCTTTGTCTCGGCGCATTATTACAAGAAGAGTGAACCAGATGGCACAGGATACGACAATGCAGCTGCAAGATGCTTGCAATCAATTTATAACATTTTCATTGGCACTGGATGAAAGCGTGGACACTTCGGGTACACCACAGCTTGCCATTTTTATTCGCGGTGTAGACGAGAAATTGCACGTGACTGAAGAATTATTAGATATAGTCACATTAAAAGAAACCGTGTTAAGAGAAGATGTTTTCGCAAGTGTGGAACACGCAGTAGAGAGTAACAATTTGGATTGGAAGGGTTTGGTATCGGTTGCAACCGATGGAGCCCCTGTTATGGTTGGAGAGAGGAATGGCTTCATCGGTCGTTTAAGAAGAAAAATGAGTAGTGCTTATGATAAAAATATAATTGCAATTCATTGTTTAATACACCAACAAAATTTATGTGCTAAAAGTATAGCTTTACAAAATGTTATGTCTGTAATTGTACGTGTCACAAATTACATCAGAAATCACGGACTTTTTTAGAAGAATTGCATTCCGCGTACGGTGAACTACCATATCACACAGAAGTAAGGTGGTTAAGTCGGGGTAAGATATTAGATAGATTTTTTAAGCTCCGTGAAGAAATAACTATATTTATGGAAATGACGAATAACCCAGTACCGGAATTAAGAAATAGTGAATGGCTGACAGATTTAGCATTTCTTAATGATATAGTAAATCATTTAAATGTGCTAAATCTGTCATTACAGGGCAAAGACAAAATAATTACGGATTTATACTGTGCAATTGAAGCGTTTAAACAAAAACTTACATTGTATATAGAACACTTAGATTTAAAGTAATTATTTTACTTTCCGTCGTTGTAATTAATTGCAAATGAAAATACCTCATTACAAAAATACATAGACATTTTACAACTTTTAGTACAAGAATTTCAAGTGCGTTTCCAAGATTTAGCAACGTTAGAATCACATTTCTACGGCATGTAACCGTACAGATCTCTTTCGGTTACATACATAAAGGCTGGTTCAGACACGGCTAGTAGTTTAGTCGAGTGGGGAGTAGCTACTTACTACTAAACCGTTTAGTGCATAGAAAAGTGTCCGGACTAGTACAGTTGAGCTTTGAAAGTCAAGAGTTCAAGATATATCCCTTGACTAAAGAAATGCGTCCGGACAGGTCTGTCCCGAAGGCTAGTTAGTGGTGGGGCAAGCCTAGTTAGTGGTGGGGGAAGCCTACTCGACCAGCAAAATCCAATGAAACGGATCGACTCGACTAAACCGTTTTACTAAACTACTCGACTAAACTTCAGTGTCCATACACTAAACTACTCGCCACTCGACTAAACTACTAGCCGTGTCTGAACCAGCCTTAATGCCGGCAGTACACACTCGCCGAGGCGACCCGAGACCAGGCGAGCACGAGAATGTACTTGATGGTCTCGCCTCGCCTCGTGCCCTCTCGCCTCGTGCTCGAAGCGCTCGGCCTAGACGCGAGCTTTCAGGACGAGTCAAAGGAAGCGAAGCCGACACTAGGTGTACACGGGTAGCCCTCGCGAGAGTGTACACGGTGCTCTCGGATCTCGGGTCTCGGGACTCTCGTCTCGGGAGATCTCGCGTTCGAATCGCCTCGACGAGCGTGTACTGCCGGCATTTCAGTATAGACTCGTTATAAGCAAAACGCTCTGGACCGGACTTTTGCTTATAACGTGTAGTTCCACCATTGTTTGATATTTGCCGACTGCTTCGAACGTAGAAAAGGACCTTGAGCGAAAAAGAGGACGGAGCGAAAACAAACTGTTCTATGTCCATGAAGCAACTGAACTTTGTTATTTTTCATTTTTTTTTTTATAAAACTTTTTCCACGATATTTCTGACATTTTTCTCATTAAAATGATACCAAACATAATATAATTCGGACCATATTTACTTGAAACAACTTATTATGTATCGTTATCATTTCTATTAAATTAGAAAAAAAAAAAACCACCGGTCACCAAGACCATAAACTGTCATAAACCGTCATAAACTGTCTTTCGAAATCCTCGCACATTGTGTTTCGCATCGGACCGAACAAATATACACGGTAAATATGGTCCGAATTATATCGTGTTTGGTATCATTTTAATGAGAAAAATGTCAGAAATATCATGGAAACAGTTTTATAAAAAAAAAATGAAAAATAACAAAGTTCAGTTGCCTCATCGACATAGAACAGTTTGTTTTCGCTCCGTCCTCTTTTTCACTCAAGGTCCTTTTCTACGTTCGAAGCAGTCGGCTAACATCAAACAATAGTGGAACTACACGTTACATACAGGTAACCCTCCTACAACACGGCATCCTATAACACGGTTTCGCTCTAACACGATAGGATAAATTGCGGGAACCCTCGTATAGCACTGCAACCTATAGCACTGTTTCGCTCTAACACGATAAGAAAATTGAGAAAATCTTTGTACAACACTGCACTTCTACAGTACTGGATAACATGATTTTTGTTTAACATATTTAATAACTAAATTACTTAATAATAATAACGGGAAGGAATAATGAACTATAGTGCCTTTACATGAAAACATATAAATAAATTATAATTTACTCATTTATAATTCTATTCCGATGTTATAGCGGAAAGCGTTATGCACAGTTTATACGCCATCCGCGGCGAGATTTGCCGTCTCATTATAAGTAGTGACGAGGAAGAATTTTAATAAATTAAGGATACATTAAATGAAAATAATATTTTTTGTTTTTTTTTTCGTTTCGTGTTATATTTTTAATAAAAATTAAGTTGCTTATATAGAATTAAAAAAAAACAATGTTTGTTTTTAATAAGTTCTCGGAACGTAACCCCCCTTTTTGTATTAGGACTGGGTCTCATATAACACGATTTCACACAACACGGCATTTTCTAGGAACCTATCTACCGTGTTATAGGAGGGCTACCTGTATAGGCAAAAGTCCGGGACCCGTGCGTTTAGTTGCACCTAGTTTACACGGTAAATATGGTCCGAATTATATCGTGTTTGGTATCATTTTCATTAGAGAAATGTCACAAATATCATGCAAAAAGTTTTATTAAAAAAAAATGGAAAATAACAAAGTTAGGTACTTGCATTAGTGTTGCCTCACCGATATCTGATCCCAGATTATGTTACGCTACTCGGCGAGCGAGCTTCGTGGCGTCTCGAGGGGTATATCCCCCAGTGGTGGGGATAGTTTCTTTGCAATTAACGTAGAGATCTTTTTAGCTTATAACGAGTTTATACTGTACTACGTTTATTTTTTAAATGTCTTTTTCTTACATAAATATGTTCTAAACTTATGATCCTATGTCTTTTATACATATATACTGTAACCGTACATTCGTACAGTTACATAGTATAAAACAAGTAGTATAGATTTTTCTTGGGAGATCGGAACTATAGCGATGGTATGTGCTATCCCTACTTATTTTTCAAAGTGGAGCGCGTGCGCGGATCCCCTCCTTCGAACGCCGGATCGAAGGAGCTCAGTGTCGATCCATCGATCGACACTCTGGTCCCAAACGACAAGCAGAACGGACGCTTTCACCTACGGCTCTCTTCCAAGAGACAACCGTCTAAAGATTGCGATCCAGCAAGTCGTGACTAGAGCCCGAGCTTGGACACCTCCCTTTCATTAAGTAGTGGCCTTCTATCTTGGGACTCAGCACCCTCGAAAGATCGCCCTACACAGGCATATCCAAGACGACGTTGACTCCTAGGGAAACCTAGTCGAGCCATCCCCGTTTTGCTTGTGTTCTGGCAATTTTACATTGCAATTTGGAGGGCCGTGATCTCGCTCTTGGCAGTCTTAATTTCTTCCTTGAGTACACTTCGTACTCCAGGAAGAACGTTGACGGATTCCGGCAAATCCACGGTTATCGGATTCTCTTAAATACACGTATTTCAGTCTGCAAAGGAGTCGAGGGTCGGGACTTAGTGCGCGACTTTCTCATCCTTTGATTGTGACTGAAATCGTGAAGTCAGTGCCCCTGTCGATCTGAGGTTCGCAGGTGAAAACCTTGCTGAACCGGAAGTATCCTCGGAATCCACTGGCTCGCCATTCTGCGATTTAAGAGACGCGTAAAAGTTAATATTTCGCTGCACGGTTAATAAATTCAAACGTTCCTCTCTTGCCTACGCGCTCCACGATCACGCGACCTTCGTGCGTCGTGATTTCGGTATATGTTTCCGAAACAAATCGAGCGAACAATAACTCGTCCTTGGCGAAAGACGTTTGAATCGTAGACGACCAACGAAATTTTGTAACCGTTGTGTATATATTACTTTTCGCATTCCGAGCAGGGTCACGATTTTGCGTTCGGATACTTTGCGTTATTCTTTTCATATATTTTCTCATATTTCTTAAAATGCGTTATTCAACCAGTCATTTTTCCGTATAAATGAAGACTGAGTTTTTTGAGTCGCGTTAAAGTCGCTCGACTGGTTGAGCTTTTTCTTTACGTTATATTTTCTTATATTACTTTATATTCTATTATAATTATTCCGTGAGATTTAAATGCGTTATTCAACCAGTCATTTTTCCGTATTAAAAGAAGACTGAGTTTTTTGGGTCGTGTTAAAGTCGCTCGACTGGTTGAAATCTTTTCTTTTGCGTTACCATTTTTTTTTAGTACACTTTCGATTCGTGTGAATCCGATCTGCGTGCTTATTGACGATCAATCTAGTCAAGTTCGTTGTATATTATATTTACATAATCTGCGCGTCTATTGAACATCTATTAGATGAGAATTGCGTTCCGTTGATTGTTGAACGCGTAAACTGCCATAATATTTGCGGTGCTACTACCATTCTGTGATCGGCTATTTTGCCATACTTCAATCACCATCTTTCTGAATAAATCGATATTTTTTTTTTACACCGCAAAACTACGTCTCGTTACTGACTTCACCGTTCCTTCTGCCTTCGCGAACGCGCAGCGAACGCGAACCACTCCTTGAGACGCGTAGGGGAAATCGTACGCCCGTACTACTCGCGGTATCTTCTCCTTCGCATAAGTAGCGAAAGACCTAAACGTTACAATACATATGTACTTTACATGTATATTTTATACATACATATGTGTATGTACTTTCAAATTTCATTAAATATATAATCTCTTTATTTGCTTTTTGTATTATTATGTTTTTGATAACTTTTTCTAATATTCTATATTCATTCTAACATCTTTCTTTTATATCGAGGAGAAAATGGGAAAGCAGACATGAATCTTTATTTTATAGGATTTTTATTTATTGTTTATTAACTGTTTTATTCTTGAAAATTTGTACAATAATGAGGACGCACAGAATTTTGGGATCAAAAAAATGTTGTATGCACTTTGACTTTACGCACCAAGCACATCTAAAAATTGCAATGTCACGACAGGAGTCACAAATAAGATCACAATTTTTGAAACAAAAATTCACAGGTGTCTCGTATTTAGGTGGTTTTTCTTCAATGTAACCACTATTGTACCAAGCATATCTAAAAAGGTTTAGGAATCTAGGAGATGAAAATTGGTTATGAATAAGAGATTGCATTTTTAAAATATTATTCCTCAAATGCAAATTTATATCATAATTATATAATATAATTAAGTCTGAAAAATGTTTTAAGAAATTTTTCCACGGCCTAAATGTATAAACGTCCAATGGTTGAATCATACCGGTCGTACCGTCAGGAATCGTCAAAATATTTATGTACTTGTTTTCCACCTTTATCAATAGCGTTAAATTTCTTTTCGTTTTGCCCCGTCCATGAGTCTAAACACAATACAGATTTTTCATTAGTGTTAGGTAAGTAAATTTGTCCAAACCATTTAATTACAAGCTCCGATGTCACTTTACCGGAAGCAGAGGCACAAATAAAAATATTAACCGCTTTATATAAATCTTTTTCAATTTTTGGTCCGAATTTGCCATCTTTTTCTTTTAAAACTATTAGCAAGGGAGACATTAAATGTCCGCTTGCAGATACAATGGGCTGTATCGTATAACTATGGGTTAAGGAATTTAGGGATTGTGCAAGAGTTTCAACTTTTGATGTTCCTTTAAAAGATAATGTACGTCCGGCATGCATTTCTAAATGAAAACCTGATTGATCAGAATTATATACAATACATTATCTTCCCCAATCAATACAATTTTGGACTTCACATTCTCTACAAATACGTTAGCTTTGCTCCTCAATTCTTCTTTATTTGTTGTTTGTGCTTGAGTGACGAATTTATTGATTTTTGTTGAAACAATCCGGTGTCTTATTTTAAAATTATGAATCCATTTCGAGGAAGCCATAAACAAATGTTGTGATAAATTGCAATCATCTCTCGCGTTTAGAGCCCATCTTTTAATATCCAAATCGTGTATTGGCACTGATTTGTCCAATGCATCTTGAAATTTATCCAATGTATACTTGGAAATTTCTAATAATTTTTCATTCCTCGTTGCACCTTCAACAATTTGTGCTTCCCATTTATATAGAAGTTCTCTACTCGTGACCTTTCTGTATCTATGTTTTACAGTTTCAAATTTTTGTTTACTAGAACACCAAAATTCAATAGCTTTTTGTTTATAATGAATGTCTATGTCAGTTTTTACTTTTTTATTCTCTTTTATCGTTTCTTCATAATCATCTTCAAAATCTTCTTCAATTATAATAGGATCTGAAATTGGACTTTCATCTTCAAAATTTAAGGAAGTGTAACATTCCATAAATGTGTGATTATCAATAGCATCTTTAATCAAATCTTCTAATTGCGATGCGAAATTTCTTTCTTCGCTAGTGATAACAGTTTTGATATCATACTGTGGTTGATCAAAACTTTTACATAGTAAATTCAAAATATTTCTTGGATTCATGTGTGAGGGGGGGCCCCCTCCCTTAATCAGCACGATACCCATCCTGTGTCTCCTTACATCCGTTCCGCGAATGCCTCGTAGGCATAAAGAGATCATCTAACCGTGCGACAGGAAGACGCAGTGAGAAATAAAGCAGTTATCATACAGACTCCGTCGGGTGTGGTTTTATTTTAAAATACCTTCCTTCTCGCTGTCACATTTGGCGATCCTGCCAGGATAACGAATCTAAGGACTGTGAGAAATCGGAGTGGATCTTCAAAGCAGGAGCCGATTTTAAAGCCAAGATTCAACGAAGAGAAGAGTTTATTAACGCCACCACTGTGGAAAAGGGTTATCTAATTGGAAACCCAGGAAAATACCTCAAAGCGGGCTTTCCTGAAACAGTGAGGTGAGCAATCATTTTTATTTTTATAATATCGTGAACCTACACCCATCATCCCATTCTCACCTGACGACGAGATGGCTGAAAATTTTGATATAATAATGCAACAAATCGAGACGCTTGCTCGTAAAATCGACCAAGTGAGAATAGCACAAACAAAATCCACTGAAATGTCTGACAAAAATTTTCAAACCCTGACGGAAAGACTGTCAGCGCTGGAAAAAAGTACAATAAAACGGAAAGAGGAAATCCATAATTTATCTCAAATAGTAGGAAAAATGATAACCGATGATGATACGACCGGGGTTCCGTCGGACGATGAAATTCAAGTGACATGCGAGTCATCAGCTGCCGCGCCGTCTCGACCATCTGTCTCGCGACGAGAATCACAAGAACCTCGACGTTTGCCGACGGAACTCGAGCACCGCTCCACCCAAGAGCATAGTGCGCCGCTTTATGCACCTAAGGATTTGATTAAAATTTTAAAACCATTGAGAGGAAGAGATGACATTGGGGTGGAAGACTTCATTAAGACAGTGAAAAAAATACGAAGTAAGTGCAATGATCAAGAAATCCTGTTAGATTTGATACTATCTACCAAAATTGAAGACCAAGCAGAAAGAAACATCAGACATCTAGCTATTAACACGTACGACGAGTTATTCAGTGCTCTTCGTACCCATGTTGCTCCACCAGTCACAATATCTAGTTGCAGACAAAAACTTCAAAGTATGCGTCAAGGTATTACCGAATCCGTTCAATCCTATAACACACGATTCCGCGCACAAATGAACGAATTATATTACGCTATTCAAAACACTCACACTAATCCGACACAGCGAAAGGTCGCACTTAAAATTGAGGAGGAAATGGTCGTTCCATTATATGTGCAACATTTGAGAGGTGAAATTGGCAAAATGGTATTTTCACGAGATCCGAAGACGTTTATGGAAGCGCAAACACTCGCCATGGAAACGGAAGTTTGGTTAAAAGAAACCAGTTTCGACCGATCACGATCAAAGTCGTATATCACTGAAAACAGACAACATCCAACTGCCACGAACAATGCACCACCAAGACAGAGTATTACGCGACAAAATCAAAATCCACAAATTTCAAAATCGTTGCCAAAATGTGACAAGTGTCAGAAACTGGGTCATACGACTGACAAATGTTTCATGAAACGAAATTTTTACTCAACCAGTCAAGGAAAATTACCACCTCGAACGAATGCAATAGAAGTATCGAATCAGGAAGCGAAGAAAACGAGCGAACAAGAATTTCCACAGTGTCAGGACGACTCCGACACATACGAGGACAACTTGGAGGAATGCGCGAACGCGGACAGCTACTCCTGGACACGGGCGCAGGAATAAATCTGGTGAAGGAAAATTTTATTTGCGATAAGACGAAACGGGTTGATACGGACAAATCTTTTTACATGGGCAACGACAAACATACTTCAAAACAAAAGGTAACGCTTTACTCATTAGGCAAATATCACGAATTTTATATAACACCAGAAAGTTTCCCATTAAAGGAAGATGGAATTTTAGGATTGCCATATCTCGAGAAATACGATTTTACAATTGATAATCGCTCCCTTTGTTTAAACGAATATAGATTGCCACTCTTTGACGAAATTGAAATACCGCCTAAAAGTATATTTTATGATAACGAACGTAAAATAAATTTTATTAATACCGAAAACGAGACGATACGATTGAACAACATTGAAGTAACGGACGTTGACACAGATATTTCCGATAGATTTCTAAAACTTCGTGGAAAGATCAGACTACAAGGTATCGAACCGGCACTCCGCGAATCTATTGAAAAAATAATTTTTAGTTATTCAGACGTATTTGCTTTGGAAAACGAACCGATACCTTCGACAGATTTAACACAACATTCGATCATACTAAAAGAAAAGAGAATTATCAATACGAAATCGTATAAACCCCCGGAATGTCACAAACAAGAAATTCATAATCAAATGAAGGAAATGTTAGATAAAAATATTATCGAAGAATCAGATAGTCCATACAATTCACCTCTGTTCCGACTATTCGGAGTTACAATAAAATGAGGAAGGACATGAGGTGGAATTGGCGTCACCGGTAAATAAATAAAACAACTGATATATAATTAAAACAAAAAAATAACTTTAATAATTCAAAACCCTAACTGACTCTACTCTACGGGTACCGGCTGTAAAAAACCCCAGTCAAAAGTGGGGAAAAAGCCTGGTCCCAGCAAACAAATTATACTAAAAGAATATATACATCAAAGGATACAACAAAATCTAATAATCTAAAACGTGAAATAAAACTAGAAATTAAAACTAGCATGCACTTGCATAATCATTCAAGCCGTACTATAACTTCGCACAATCGAGAGCTCTCTTACCAATCGTATCGGATGGTGTCTCGCCGACGTCGCAACAAATCGTCGTGGTCCTTACCAAAAAAACTACAAACCCTGATCACAGGTAACGTCCCGGCAAAGAGGACAAAGTGGCCGTAAAAAACGCACCACTAACTGCACGGCTAGCCAGGTGGGCAGAATCAACCGATCGCAGAACTGTGCGCACAGTTAGCCGTCTGAACCACCCACAAGATCGCCCGGCCGTGCAGATAAAATGACAGCACCTAGTTGCTTCAACAAGAGGACCCACGCCCGACAGCCACAGCGCACGTCAACGAACACCACCAGTCCAAGATCCAAAACACAATTCACTCTTTAAAAGATTTGGGAAAACTCAGAAAAACTCTGGGAAAACACCCGCACAAATTGACCGATCACGGTTCAATGCGCGGGCCCGATCCCGGGCCATACCCCGCCACCACCACCGACACGCCACCCGCGCCTGCGCAGGGTTGCGTGACATCGTCCAACCGCAGACCCTCGCACAGCGCCAAATTTAAAAACAACCGCTCGAGCAAGTATGCAATCGCGCGACGCGAACAACCTCTTTGGGTGGTACCTAAGAAAGCTGATGCATCAGGCAAGCGAAAGTGGCGAGTTGTGATAGACTTTCGAAAATTGAATGAATTAACCGACCAGGACGCGTATCCGATCCCTTCAATCGAAGATATCCTTGATCATCTTGGACAAGCTAAATTTTTTACTGCCCTTGACCTTAGTTCCGGATTTCATCAAATTGTTATGCACCCTGATTCTAAACAATATACTGCATTTTCGACACCAGATGGACATTTCCAATACAACCGAATGCCATTTGGTCTAAAAAAACGCGCCAGCCACGTTCCAGCGCATGATGGACAGAGCTATGTTAGGGTTAAACGGTAAAATTTGCTTTATATATTTGGATGATATAATAATTTTCGGACGGACTATCGAGGAACATAATAAAAATCTGGCTGCCGTACTCCAAAGACTCCGCGAGACAAATTTGAAACTACAGCCGGACAAGTGCGAGTTTTTGCGACCGGAACTCGAATATTTAGGACATATCGTTACTTCGGATGGAATAAAACCAAATTACGATCGCGTAGAAAAGGTTAAAAATTTTCGTACCCCGAGCAAGGTAAAAGACGTTCGATCGTTTTTAGGTATCGCCGGATATTATCGTAAATTTATAGATAATTTTGCCAAAATTAGTAAACCACTCACGGACCTTTTAAAGAAAGAAAGCGAATTCAATTGGACACCCGCGTGCCAAAGTGCATTCGAACATTTGAAACATAAATTAATCACACACCCCGTATTGAAATACCCTGACTTTAACAAAAATTTTGTACTAACAACTGACGCATCCAACGAAGGTCTTGGTGCTGTACTTTCGCAAGAAGGAAACCCATGTTATTATATTTCACGTACGCTAAATTCGGCAGAGAGAAATTATACGACTACGGAAAAGGAATTGTTGGCCATAGTTTGGGCTACGAAAAGGCTTCGACAGTATCTGTTAGGTCGACGGTTTATTATACAGACAGACCACAAGGCATTAAAATGGTTACTCAGTGTGAAAGATCCTTCATCTCGATTATTACGATGGCGTCTAAGACTTGAAGAATACGACTACGAAGTTGAATACAAGAAGGGTTCAGATAACAGCGCAGCTGACGGACTAAGTCGATTATTTAACACCACTGACACTGAGACCGTAAGCTGTGACAGTGATAATGACCCCTCAGACGAAATTAAAGAATCAGCGAAAGATAGACTGATTAGTGGTTATTCGAACTATTTGAACAAAAATACTAAAGAACATAGACTTGTTGAAAAACCATATGCAGACAATAGAGACTGGTATAATTTGACACGGACCGAGTTAGGAATCCTAGACAAAGTAGAATGGTTAGACCACCTTAATAATATTGTTAATATCCATGTTCAAAATCAAAAACCCCTAAAAATTCGACTTATCGAACCGTTTACACCGATCGAACAACAGACGTTAATTAGCATATTACAATTCTTGACTACTCAACACAGCCTAGAAATATTTTTTACCGCGAACCCCACGACTATCGAGCCAACTGAGAAACAAAAAGAACAAATCCTACATGAAGCGCACAACTCAGACTTCTCGGGACATTTAGGCAGAAACAAGATGATAAAACGTATCAAGGAAAAAACCAATTGGAAGGGATTGGAACAGGACGTTATGGATAAAATAAAAAAATGTGAGACATGTCAAACAGAAAAATTAAATAGAATACGTGGCAAAGAATTAGCAGTAGCTCCCGACATACCAACTGAAACAAATGAACGAATAGCTATGGATATTTTCGGACCACTACCGATAACTAAATGCAGCAACCAATATATTCTCTCAGTCTTAGATACCTTTAGCAAATATTTGATTTTAATACCATTGGAACGAAGTAACGCGGAAACAATTATCGAAAAACTTTTGCGACATTACATTTATATATTCGGTTCCCCAAAACATATTCTAACAGACCAAGGCGCGAATTTTATATGTGAACTAATGAGAAATTTCGAGGACACATTCAAAATTAAACACATTCGGACAACTGCGTTTCACCCGCAAACTTACGGAAGCTTAGAGCGAACACATGCTACGGTACGGGACCTTATACGAACTTCGATACGTGACAAACGAAATGAGTGGGATGAAAATCTTAACATTATTTGTATGGCATATAACTCAGCGGTACATGAAGCAACCGGATATACGCCTTTTGAATTAACATTTGGACATAAGGCTAACCTACCATCAATAATAGCGAATACCCCAGCATTAAAACGTGATGATCTGATTAAGTTGTGGAAAGACAGATATAATTACTATACGGTTAGAGCGAAGATTAATTTAGAAAAAGCAAGACAGAAATATATGGATTACCAAAATAAAAATATAATAAAGATTCAGAGTATATTCAAAACTGGAGACAAGGTATACTTGCACAATGAGACTAAACGTAACAAACTTGATCCCGAATGGACTGGGCCGTATCCTATCCTTAGTTGTTCCCCTCCCACGTACGAAATTCAATTACAAAATGATAAAAGTAAAAGAGTTCATGGTAATCGACTAAAACCATGCTACATTTCAGGATGATTCTGTTATTACTTATCTCTGGGATTGGCATAACCACGGGCGAAATCAAATTCACCCCGCTAAATGATGCATCGGTTTTCATTGAAAAACAAGGTAAAGCGCACTTGTTTCACACTCATTGGAAACTTATCGTCATGGCAGATTGTAACGAACCCACGTTACGAATATCCGAAGTAGAATACATGTTAAAGGTTACTAAAAAAGCTTATAGTGATGTATGTTTAGAAGCTAAGGAAATATTAATGTTAGAACATAAGTTATCAAAGGTAAAAGAAGAAAATATTAGGCTTAAGATATTCCTAGGTATTAGAAACAAGCGTGGATTATTAAATTTTGTCGGTTCGGTATCTAAAGATTTATTCGGCACGTTAGATGAAGACGATTTGAAGCTCATTAATCAAAATATGGATAAGTTGTTCGAACAACAAAATGTGATGTCAAACGCGATTTTAAATCAAACGCATATAATTAAAACTTTATTGAAAGAAGCTAATTCCGATACCATGTTTAATTTACACCGAGAAAATTTTGTGTTATACCACAGTGCAATTGACAAAATCAACAATAATTCACGTAATATCTATATGAACTCGCAATTGATAGCTATATCCGTATTAATCACTGAAATCGAAAATGACGTCAGAAATTTCATGGACGCAATGACATTGGGACGATCCGGAATAGTTAATCCATCTATTGTAAAACCAAAGGAATTTGTGCAAGGATTAGAGGCGCTACAACATTCAGAATTCAAAAGGTATCCAATAGATTTGAAAGAAGAGAATTATCAAATTCTTATCAGTATTAGTAGTTTCACTATCTCAATAGTAAACCATAAAATAGCATACATTTTCGAAATTCCTTTGATTGATGAGCAAGAATGGGAAATTAAACGATTATATCCTATCCCAACAACTCGCGATAATATTATATACACAATACCTGTCATACCTCACGACACAGCTCTTGAAACCAACTCGCAAATAATTCTCAGCTCCCAAAGGGAAATTGAAAAATGTAAACGATATAACAAACTACGAATTTATAAGCAAAAATCGGCTAGTCACCCGATAAGCTCCAGTAAAGACTGCGAATCAGAAATATTGCAGTTGGCACCAGATATTTTAAAAATTTGCCCAATAGGCACGTATTATATGAGTGAAGAATTAACCTATATTGAATTAGAAAGCGGCAAATTCATTGTGATTCCCAGAGGCGGAGTTGAGATCCAAACACTTTGTAAAGAACATTCGACCATTACTATTAGAAAGGCACATATTGTAGAATCTGACGAATCCTGTATATTAACCAGTACAAGAAGTATGATTAAAATTGGAAAGGTTGACCGAGAATATACGTACGAAACGCGAATAAAATACATAGAGTTAAATCTTACGATGGAAGATAGCAAAATTTTGTCTAAGGAGCTCCCACACCTACCAATCAAAATTGAAAACGATTTCATAAAAACTTCATACCAAACATTGGATGATTTTGATACAAAATTATACCAGATCAAAAGCTCACGCAGAATAACTAGATTCTGTAAACTTTTTCCGAGATGTCCCAATCTGTGTCTTCAAATATTCTGTTCCAATCAAAATGATACCACGAATACCACTAAAATTGAACCACCAGGTTCTACTGCGCAGTATGAAATGTTACCAATACCATTCTCTCGCGACTTACCAGTCGTTACTGAAATCAAACTACCTGAACGAAGGAGATTACATTTTCGGACAAACAACCTAAGGGACTAGGTTGAATCTAACAATGGGAGAGTGTGAGGGGGGGCCCCCTCCCTTAATCAGCACGATACCCATCCTGTGTCTCCTTACATCCGTTCCGCGAATGCCTCGTAGGCATAAAGAGATCATCTAACCGTGCGACAGGAAGACGCAGTGAGAAATAAAGCAGTTATCATACAGACTCCGTCGGGTGTGGTTTTATTTTAAAATACCTTCCTTCTCGCCGTCACACATGGACATGGCAGTACACACTCGCCGAAGTCACTTGTTTATGTTCCCGTTTCCTTTGACTCGTACTAGGAAACCGCGGCTAGACCGAGCGCACAAATGGAATGCATGCATAGTGATATAGAGGTATACAGTAAAACCTGGATAAATGCAACGAATGAATGCTTGGATAAGTGCAACATCGCTATCCCCTCCACTTGGGGGGATCCCCCTAGGCGAACCGAGCTGCTCGACGAGGAAACCGTGTAATATGATCCGACCGTAATATCGGTGTGACTAATACGAATTGAACGATAAAACTTTTTTATTTTTAACTTTTTCTTAATGAAACTTTTACTAACGCATTTGTGAGATTTTTCTGATTAAAATGACACCAAACACGATATAGTTTGAATTATATTTATAAACAATAGTAATCTAATAAACAACATAGAATTGACACCACGACTGAACATAAATGATGTCGGCTGAATACAAACGATGTGTACGGACTCAGAATTGGCATGTCGGCTGAATAGAAAACATGTGTACGGACACAGAATCGGCATGTCGGCTGAATACAAAACATGTGTACAGACGCAGAATCGACACCTCGCTTGGATAAATGCAACATTAAATGCCCAGAATCGACACTTTGCCTGGATAAATGAAACCTTTGAAACCAGAGCCGACACCGCGACTGGTTTTGATTTCGATCTCTGTTGCTTTTCGCCAACCTTTAACATCAATTTTAGCAAGTAATTATAATTGAAACTATATCGTGTTTGGTACCATTTTAATCAGAAAAATTTCACCAATGCGTTAGTAAAAGTTTCAATAAAAAAAAGTCAAAAATAAAAAAGTTTTATACTTCAATTAGTATTAGTCACACCGATACGTTTCGGCTCTTTCCTTTGATCATCGGACCTCTCTCTTTCCGCCACTGTCTGTCCCTTTCTACGTTCACGCTTGGCTGGTCGTCCCGTGTAACCCGAGATTCGACACCTCGCTTGGATAAATGCAACCACTGGGTCCCAATCTTGGTTGCATTTATCCAGGTTTTACTGTATTTAGCTTATTTCAGAAAAATTTGTTTTTGGAATACAACTCTATCATATATGTTTGAATTTGTCATTAAATATACTATCCGCTTTGCTATAAGATAAATTAAAAAAATTTTTTAAATTGAGGGAGGGGGTGAGAATTTGAAAAAAATGATATTTAAAAAAAATCGGAGTACACTGTTATAAAGTACATTAAACATAATAAATCTTTTGTTCGAAACTTTTTTTTATATTTTTTACCATTTCGGCGGTATTAGCTCAGAAATATAAAAACTGATTTTTTTCAAGAGGGTGTTTCACCCCTTTAATGGCCGTATGGGTACGTATAAAAAAATACGTATTTCTTATTTTGACTTAGACTACAAAATATTCAAAGCTCATCAAAATCGGAGTGTAACACTTGGGTAGGTTTACTTGTTAGTAAAACGGCTAGTATTCGCGGTTATTATTCGCGCCTCAAACTGAGGAGTCGTTGGTCCAAACTGCACCACGGCACTGCTAAACGTTGGAATTATAAATTCGGAATTCGGAAACCCGATGTCCGGGGGATCAGAGGCCAGTAGGGAAACTCTCCAGATTACGTACATTTGAAGGTCCGAGAAACGAGACCTACTCATCTTCAAAGGAGTACCTCTCCCATTTCGTGTACTAACAAGTGTCGTACGATCAAAGCCAGTGGTGATAACAGGTTCTCCGGCCTACACACCCTCGAACCCATTATTCACTCACTCCTGAGTTCGGGCAGTATTCACTGCAATTTGGAAGCCCGATCCAACGCGAAAAACCAAGCAGTGGATGGTGGAACCCGATCGTTACTTGGGTGTGTTGAGAGGTCCGAGGAGCCGGAACCCACACGTTTCAAGGTGTCCCTTCCTTCTCCTCTGGTGCATCGAGACCACCGTCTCACGGCCAGTGTCGAATACGGTCCTGTAGCTCCAAAAAACCTACTGACCCGATTTCGTGCACTCCGGTGAGATACGCTCGGGTTGAGCGTCTTTTAACGATCGAACGACGCAACGACCCTTACGTTTGACAGAACAGTTAGAAGAAACTCAACCATAACTATTTGGGGGGGGATCTCGCGAACGTTAACCGTTCACGCATTGTACTATTTAAATTCAATAGAAACGACTGATGAAATGTTTATGTATTGCTCCGTTAATCGCGCGTATTCGACCTAGGAAAGAATTTCGGGACTTCTTATACTCGGCCGACCTTGCTAACAGCCTTGTTATTGCCGCGGTATAAACGCGAAAGAAATATCGACCTAGTTATTATCAAAACATCCCGCGTAAGCTGCACGTTTCGATATGACATACAAACTCGATCGCTTCTTGCTATCCTTCTCTTCCTACATTTTCTGACCTCCCTTTCCTCCTCGTGCCTTTCAAGTAGAGAAAGCTTGGACGATGAATAGCAAGTTTACAGGCACCGGTACAATTTCAATCAGAGTTAATTGAAATGCGATGCGATATGGCGTTAAAAGATAAGTTCTATCAGGTACGTTCTATAATGGAATTTTACGAAGGTGTATTGCGAAGGAATTTTCCACAGCTGTTTTATTTAGTATCAAAAATGTTATCCATGTTTGGATCTACCTACTCATGCGAACAAATGTTTTCACGTATGAAAAATACCAAATCTATTGACAGAATAAGATTAACAGACAAAGTTTTAAAGTCAATATTATTTTTAAAATGCAGAACATCAATTAGCCCGCGTATCAATCGTTTGGTACAGGAAATGCATATGCACTGTAAACGCGAGAATGAGTCATCAGACGAATCGTTCAGCAATTCGTCTGAATCGCATGTTTAATATTACCTAATAAATCTAATTTATTCAATTATTCTAATTTTTCCCTATTTCTGCATATAACCCATCGTATCCTGTGATCATATCGACCGAACCGCGATCATATCGCGTGGGTCTTTCAATTCTGCTATGGGGCCATTCCACGCAAAGTGATCACACTTTTTCCCGCATGGTCTTGGATTTTTGTTAAATTTTGTAGACTTGTAGAACCCAATGTACGAACAAAAAATCGATGCTCTGTTCCTCGATATTGTGTAAACTTTCAGAGTTATAAGGACTGAAAGCTTAGGGTCACTTTTTTTTCAAAAAATCATAACTCGGAAAGTATTGTAGATATCGACATGCATAAACCGCAGTTTTATAGGTAAAACTTCAAAGTTAAATAAAAAAATTACTATATGTGCCGGTGCAATCTTCATATTGTTGTAAATAATGTTTATAATTTTCAAACTTGAAAATAACTCCAAGGGGGAGCAGGAATTGGTCTGAAATTTTTTCTGTAGAATCTTTAAAGAGTTTTCTAAATACCGTGAAAATTTCATGATGGAACACGCAGAATTGCCGGAGTTATAAAATTTTATTGCTGCGTATGATCTGCCGGCGAACCATCGTGCGCCGTCTGGTCCCCATGCGCCGCTACTCTACATTTTTTCAAATAGCCAGCCATCGGTTAACAACTACGGAATAGGTCGACACGTTTTTGGTAGTTTTGTTTACAAACCCTTAAAAGGCAATAAAAGTATGGCAAAACGACTTCGACGGTTTACTTTTCCAGAACACCGTTCAGTTTTATTTGGGAAAGCAACGAAACAAGCGATTTCAGTTAAGCGTTCAGTGTTGTGCATAACTGTGCTGTGTACTTTTGAGTTTCTTGTTTTTCTTATTGTCAGTTTAAAACTGTAATTGTGTACTGGTGGAAAGCAAAAATGCCGCGAAGATATTGTTCCAATCCATTTATTATAGTTTACCTCGACATTCAAATTTAACTAAAAATCTTCTTTCAGTTACAACCGCGCTTCGTGAAAAATATCAGAATATAATATTAAGAGAAAATTTGTGCTGCATGTGTAGAATGCGAGTAAGTGAGCCGGGTTGTTCTTCAACAGTTCAAGAGCCAGTTGCTGGTCCAAGTAATGTAGAACAAGTAATAAGCAACAATTCGTCAAATTCGGGAACAAATACAGATAGTTATGTAGAAGAAATCGATCGGGAATATTCGTTATCGTCGTTAAATAGTGCCCTTAAATCTCTTGGTGAATCTCCTATCACATCAAAATCTTTAAAATCACCTCACCAGATTAAGAAAAAAGTTAAACACGTTCGCGATACAGTAAAAAAACAAATTGCAATTGAATCGAGTGATAGTTCCGATGAAGAACATAATTGCAAAATTGCTGAATTAATTAAAGACAAAGTACATAATATTACAGATAAAAGTTTACAACTGTCCATTCTTACACTTCATCCACCAAAGTGGTCTATCCGTCGATTGGCAGAAGAATATGGCATTTCAAATTGCATGGCGAGAAACGTAAAACAGTTAGTTTCCGAAAAAGGCGTTCTTTCTACTCCTAATCCACACCCTAACAGAGCACTTCCTCAAGAGACGGTTGAATTAATTCAAAATTTGTATAAACGTGATGATATTAGTCGTGTAATGCCCGGTAAAAAAGACTTCGTGACGACAAAGATCGACAGTAATAAAGTTCGTTGTCAAAAATGGTTAATTTTAAATAACTTAAAAGAATTGCACTTCACATTTCGTGAAGAGTATTCCACCATTAAAGTAGGATTTTCAAAATTTGCAGATTTGAAACCCAAAAAATGTGTTTTGGCAGGATCTTCCGGCACACATTCCGTTTGTGTATGTAAACTCCACCAAAACGTGAAACTTATGATTGAAGGTGCTAGATTTGATAGACTTACGCGAAACACAAATATTAATTTAAAAAGCTATAAAGACTTCCTTCCGAAATTAATTTGCAATCTAGCTCAACCATCTTGTTATTTTACAGTTTGCTCAGAATGTCCAAGTACAGAACCTTTGAAAACTTTAATTAACAAACTTTTCTTATAAAATTTCTTATAAAAATTGGTGCAACAACGATCGCGCAGAATTGATAACTAGGATTTCATCCTTTGAAAATTTTATTGAAACTTGTATTGAACAAATACAAAAATTATTATCACATGACTTCATCGCGAAACAACAAAGTAGTTATTTTCAACAACAAAAAAACAATTTAAACGATAATCAGTTTCTCGTCATATGAGATTTTTCTGAGAACTATGCTTTTATAATTCAAGATGCCATATCAGGATTCCACTGGAATAATGCCCAAGCAACAACCCGTCCATTTGTTGCATACTACCGAAACGAAAATCCGTTACATCACATTAATTTTGTAATTATTTCCGAAATACTTCACCATAATACAATTTCAGTACATCTTTTTCAGACCCAGTTTCATAATTATATTACAGGAAAATTTCCTGTAACTAATAAAGTTATATATTTTTCCGATGGTGCTACTGCCCAATACAAAAATAGAAAAAATTTTATAAACTTATGTTTTAATTGTGAAGATTTTGATTATCCCGCGGAATGGCATTTTTTTGCAACCTCTCATGGAAAAGGACCTTGCGACGGACTCGGTGGTTCTTTAAAACGAGCAGCAGCACAAGCTAGTCTTCAAAGACCAAATGAAAATCAAATCACCACTCCTTTTGAATTATTTGAATGGGCAGAAGTAAAGGGTATAGCAAGATAAGATGGTCAAAAGTGCCCTTGAGCCGATTTTGTTCAGCAATGCACCATTTTATAGCTTATAATAAAAAACCATTGTACACCAAGTTTCAACCCTGTATCTCAACTGGGAGGGTAGTTACAGGGCGAGAAAGAAAAAGTAGTTTTTGCCATATTTTCCCTATTTAATGGCATTCAAAAAATCTGAAAAAATTCTACAATATTCCAGCCATGTTTCTTTATGATTGCGAATTTTTTCAGATTTTTCGGTTGCAAATCCTAGGCGTGAAAAATCAAAAACGCAAAAAAAAGTCGAGAAATTGAGATTTCGGGTAGAAGCTTTCAAAACACTAGATTTTTACTTTCACAGTAGTTAGATATTAGCATGACTGGTGTCCTCAATTTTTTTCAGATTTTTAAGTGTGGTGCGCCGTGTTTAAAAAATCAAAAACCGATATTTTCCACATATTTCGTGCGATAACATAAAACATACTTTCAATTTTTACATTTCCTTTACACACTAAGTGCATTATGTGATTTCTAACATTTCTGCATTGGATGAAGCAAGATCTGAATGGAAAGAGTGAAGTTATTGTAAATAATTGAAAATTACGCACGTTATCTCCTAAAATATTCGACATTTTTTCAACGTTGTCGATGGCTGAATGGTTAAAGTGTCCGACCGCGGAACCGCTGGAAAGCTTTTGTCCCAGGTTCGCGCCCCATGAATGTCCAATTTTTTTTTTTTTCATAAAATCATTTTGTTTATAATTATTAATTACACAAGAATACACACTAATCAGTTAATAATGTATAAAAAATATTTTTATAATATATTATCATGAAGTATACATAAAAATAAGTGGTGCACTACCGATTTTCTGATTATGTATTGTTCTAATTACGGATAGCCCACAATATTTTGTTAATTGAACAGTCGCATGGTTATTTGTTTATGATGGATATTGAAAGCAATATATATTTTACCTTAATTGTACATATAGCCAGAGAGCCGGTAGTGCACCACTTATTTCATGATAATATATTTTAAAAATATTTTTCATACGTTATTAAGGGGGCAACCTGATGTAAATGGTCTGTTTTTCAAGAATTTTTTGTCGAAAATATAATGCGCCGATTGATTTAAAATTTGAAGTGTCCTTTATTTACGTTATAATATAAACAGAAATATTTTTTATAAATTTTGATTCTTAATAACGATGGTGCAATGGCGGCTTGAAAATGGCATCTTGTAAATTCGCCGTGCAGTGTACAGTGCACAAAAATGATCTGGAGCAAAAAAATCAAAATGGAATAGCTACTTTATGCAAAAACGCTCAGCATGACATTTTTCTTTTATTAAAATTTTCAAAATTGCGAAAATGGAAAAGTTTTGAAAAAAAACCGGAGCATGTCATGCTGAGGCCAATTGTTTATAGAATATATATGCCAAGTTTCATAAAGACCGAGTAATTAGTGTTTGAGCTACGTTGCACGGCGTGCGAAATTTTGCGTTTCGAGAAAAACGCGTTTAAAACTTGAGTAACAGATAAATCGCCCAATACAACCGTCCACTTGTTTTTAAAAATAACATACAAGAACATCTCTGATCACTTCATAACTTTTTTTATCGCATTCCCGAGGAAATTTTCTATCGATTTCAGCGAAAAAAGAAATGCGAAAAAATTTCATTTTATATGAGGTTGCCCCCTTAAATGATTAGTGTGTATTCTTGTTTAATTAATAATTAAAAAAAAAATGATTTTATGAAAAAAAAAATATTGGATATTCATGGGGTGCGAACCTGCGACAAAACACTTTCCACCGGTTCCGCGGTCGGACACCTTAACCATTCAGCCACCGACAACGTTGAAAAACTGTCGCATATTTTAGGAGATAACGTGCGTAACTTTCAATTATTTACAATAACTTCACTCTCTCCATTCAGATCTTGCTTCATCCAATGCAGAAATGTTAGAAATCACATAATGCACATAGTGTGTAAAGGAAATGTAAAAATTGAAAGTATTTTTCATGTTATCGCACGAAATATGTCGAAAATATCGGTTTTTGATTTTTTTAAACACGGCGCACCACACTTAAAAATCTGAAAAAAATTGAGGACACCAGTCATGCTAATATCTAACTACTGTGAAAGTAAAAATCTAGTGTTTTGAAAGCTTCTACCCGAAATCTCAATTTCTCGACTTTTTTTTGCGTTTTTGATTTTTCACACCTAGGATTTGCAACCGAAAAATCTGAAAAAATTCGCAATCATAAAGAAACATGGCTGGAATATTGTAGAATTTTTTCAGATTTTTTGAATGCCATTAAATAGGGAAAATATGGCAAAAACTACTTTTTCTTTCTCGCCCTGTAACTACCCTCCCAGTTGAGATACAGGGTTGAAACTTGGTGTACAATGGTTTTTTATTATAAGCTATAAAATGGTGCATTGCTAAACAAAATCGGCTCAAGGGCACTTTTGACCATCTTATCCTGCTATACCGTTTCCGAAATGTTAAATTTTCATATTGCACTAATGCCAACTACCTTAGTCGACAGGAAATTCTTTCTACAAGATTTGCATCAGCTAAAACTCTTTCGGGAACACAAAAATTTCATTCATTTATGCCGATTAACCAAAAACAACTACGCGTTAAACAATGTTCATTAGCATCAGATGAATACGCATGCGTAATAAATATATCCAAATAATACATTTCACTTCCCGTTCCGATATTAAATCAACCAATAACACCTTCCTTCACCTAACCCCTTTTCCCACCTGCCGGTAACAGGCCGATGGAGGCGACGAAGAAGACCCCAACAAGCTGCCAACGGAGCTTCGAGGCCGGCAACAGCACCAGTACCCCTCCCCAAAAAGGGAGCAACCCGGAACAAATAACCGAGGTCCACCAGCCCAATAAAGGCAGCAAAAGCAACTCGTGGAGCAATCTGTCGCCGAGCCCGAAGAACACAGCCCGCAGCCGTCATCGCCGAGTTTCCATCCGCCCCATCGATCCCGATTATCGGCAGATCGATAATCGATCATTCGGGAGTACTTCCGTTTGCGAACACGCCCCTTTTTGGAAATTCTTCATACTAATAGCTTCCGCTCGGTCTGCTGCATGCAAAAAGTGATTCCGGAAGTGCGGAAACTTCCGGTTCTCGAGATAGCTGTTTCATTAGTTCTGTCGCAGTTTAGTGCACAAACAGTCATGAAAGTGTACCAGTTCTAATGGAACACCCTTATATACGGGGGAAGGGGGGTGCAAATCGGCCGACGATTGCTAGTGAGATGAACACAGAAGTCGCTAGTAACCAACCAAACCAACAAACCAAACCAAACCAAACAAGAAACCAAACTAACCAGAACAGAATGAACGAAATAAGCAAGGAAAGGCGATATAATTTTTTGAATCCTCAAACACCAGAATCGAGGGAAAAACCCCAGAATTCAGGGATTTCTCTATCTCCGGAACCGGAAGTTTCCGCACGTCAAAAATATGCGCATTCGATTCATCTTGATCTCCTTAGACTATATACCAAATATGGTCCAGATCGGAGTGTGTCCGTAAACGGAAGTACACCCGATCAATCCTAGTCCCGGAAGAGGTCCCATGCTTACCCCATCCCCTCCCCAAAAATTCCCTGCGACGAGCTCGTCGTCGCAGCAGCGGCGATTAGCCTTAGGCAACCATAGAGCGATTATCAAGCGATTATAGAGATTTTGAATTTGAGAGAGAGAGAGAGAGTAACCGAGCGTGAGCTGAAATAGCGATTTTGTGCGACCAAAAAAAGGAAGCGACAGAGATAGAGCGGAGTGGCACGAGAAGCCCGGTGTATGGTAAGCCTCTTCCGTACTAAGAAAATTTGTAAGAGTTTGAGGTGATAACGGTATCTTCTCGTCCGCATATTTCGTACCTTTCGCGTCCGGTATTACCCGCGTTTGCGATAACCCTTTCCCAACCCCTACAGTTCCCTTCTGCATTTATCCTCTCACGCGTAATGTAACGAACTTTCCAGTGTACCCTTCCCGACCTTTGAGATTCCCCTCCCACGACAATCCTCGTCGCGTACCCCCCCGCGTAATCATTGTTACGGCAACCTAGGATAAGCCGCGTAACTCGTCCCCGGTAATTTCCCGATTTTCCTTTTCTTTAGTTGCCACCACAGGTGGCTGACGCCCAACGGATTGTAATCGTGAAATTACGAAATTTAAAGTTGTGTAAAGGAAATAAACTATAGAGTGCAACCACGTAAACCGGGTCACAAGATATAGATTAAATATACTGTTAAATCGTATTTCAAATCCACTCCACCACGCGCACAATTCTGTTTTTAATGAACCAATAACGTATGTATTAGAAAGCGGGGTCCGTGGTCTCCTAGGGAGGGGTTTTAGTTGGTATTCATTTAACCTGTCTCTGAGACGAAAAGGGGATATACACTGAAAGCAATTCCGACTTGTCTCTGAGCGGGAAAGATGCGAGTCCAACACTACCCCGCGCATCTTTATAGAGGCGAATTAGGCCTCTTGAGGTGCGGGGTGTGCGTAAATGCATTTCCCCCCCAGCAGAAAAAAAAGTACTCCAATTTGTATTTGTACGCGGATAGACCGAAAAGGAACGGCGGCTAACTGCAGCAGCGCATGGGGACCAGACGGCGCACGATGGTTCGCCGGCAGATCATACGCAGCAATAAAATTTTATAACTCCGGCAATTCTGCGTGTTCCATCATGAAATTTTCACGGTATTTAGAAAACTCTTTAAAGATTCTACAGAAAAAATTTCACACCAATTCGTGCTCCCCCTTAGGGTTATTTTCAAGTTTGAAAATTATAAACATTATTTACAACAATATGAAGATTGCACCGGCACATATAGTAATTTTTTTATTTAACTTTGAAGTTTTACCTATAAAATTCCGGTTTATGCATGTCTATATCTACAATACTTTCCGAGTTATGATTTTTTGAAAAAAAAAGTGACTCTAAGCTTTCAGTCCTTATAACTCTGAAAGTTTAAACAATATCGAGGAACGGAGCATCGATTTTTTGTTCGTACATTGGGTTCTACAAGCCTACAAAATTTAACAAAAATCCAAGACCATGAAAAGTGTGATCACTTTGCATGGAATGGCCCTATGTTATCCTACCGACCGAGCCGACGAGTTGAGGAGAGTTCGATCTTCAAGCCAGCGATTTCCTCCTCTCTCGACGCAACGTCGAGAGATTTGAGGAGTGGGGCATAAGCCTTGTCTGTTTCATTTTGCATAGCCTTCCTCTCCTGCGGCTCGCGAGACGCTCATGAGCGCCGGTGAGCGCTCGTGCTCGTTTTACTACTTGCTGCCCATGCCTGATCTAGATTAACCAATCTCTATTTTATTTTATTTTTCTTTTCTTTTTACGTTGCGCCGCCTCGCATCACGCACGCGCGTCGCAACGTAACAGTATGCTCTGTGTTCAAACCGTGGTCATGATCAAGCGCATCGGCACCACGTCGGTATAATAGGGCAAAAGTTGTATCGAATAATAAATTAAAAAAAGAAAAGAATAATAGTATCGAATTATTGATTGTTCACGAACAACGAATAAAGTAATGAATCGTTGTTCATGTAGAATAAATAAATCGAATTGATCCAACACTTTTATTTGTTGTGCGATAGGAGTTTAAAAAAATACTTGATAATCACTTTTGAAGAAAAGTGAGAAAAACGAATACACGTTTTGGAAATCAAAAATTTGCAAATAATAAAAAAAGAATTAAATGTAAATGAAACTTACCAATTCGTCTGTAAATAATCCAGCTGCAATAAAAATGGTTTTTCAATGGGTCATTGTGCCGATCCTGAACTTTCGAGGAGGGAACAAGTTGCGAAGAACAACTGATCTCCAGACGGAATCATTGAACTCACTCAACCACACGGTCATTATCACCTTTCACAGAATTTCACAACATGGTCCGAAAGGGTCCGATTCTTTCAACTATGTAGATAAACATTTTTATTCATCGTCACGCTGCTATTGCACTAGACACAAATGAAAAACATGTAATATTTCGCACTACATACTTCGTAACGTTTTCACGACATTATTGGTGTTTGCGATTTTGCATGGTCTGAGCAGGCTGAAATAACACACCCCGGCGTAACGGTAACACACTTAGTTTATTTCACACAACGATATTTACAAAGAGTCACATGAGGGTTCAGGAAAAGCACACGAGATTACAATTATACAAGAATATAAACTAAAGAATGAACTGAATATACTATTTAATGATTAAAACTAAAGTAATATAATGAATAAACCACGAGAGGACGAGTGAACGATGGTTAAATGGCGCAGACTGAAACTCAAAGTCGCATAAGCAAAAATGGCGTACTTGTACGATTCGTCATGTGGACTGCGTAGCACGTGGTTGCGCGTCAAGTGATCGTACAAGAAGAACGAATCCGGTAATGGCGTCTAGCGTGCCGGTTTCGACATAGAGAGGAGACCGCGTGAACAAAGAGGGACCGAGAGGTGCTGCCGCTGTCGGTAGCGACGCACCAGCGAAATATTTTCGGTGCCAACTTCGTTGCTTGGCGTAGGTTTGGGAAATTTTGCCAACATTTCCCCCCGGCCATCAGCGACTAGTCGATGAAGTGGTCTGTGTGTCCGCGCTGTCCTGAGAGGGCTGATGAAGAAGAGCAAGCTTGGCGATGGACCGCGTGAGCGTCGTGGTGGCCGTCTTGAGTTTAACGATCCTGGTCAGTCCATCCTTTCCTGGCATCAGACTGAAAACCCTGGCCATGGGCCATTTCCCTGGGGGCAAGCGTTCGTCAGTAATGAGTACAAGAGAGCCTACCTTGACCTCGTTGGATGGATGATGCCACTTGGAGATGGCCTGGAGTCGTTGAAGGTACTGCGTGGACCAGAGTCTCCAAAATTGTTGTAGGCGCTACTGCAGGAATTGCCACCTCGACAGTCTGTTGGCTGCGACATCGAGAAGCGCTGGTTCAGGTACTGCGTTCAGCTGAGTTCCAATCAGAAAGTGTCCTGGTGAGAAGGCTGTGACGTTGTCTGGATCATCGCTGAGTGGTTCCAGTGGCCGCGAATTGAGGATCGTTTCAATCTGCGCGAGCAATGTTATTAATTTCTCGTACGTCAGAAGAGCGTCCCTAATTGTTCTTCTTAGATGAAATTTGAGAGATTTGACCACCGCCTCCCATTTTCCACCCATGTGACGAGCGGCAGGCGGGTTAAAATGCCACTGCGTACCATTTTCAGCGAGCAAGGCTGCGATGTCCTGATTGTCGCGTGTGCTTTGTCCGAAGAGCTTCTTCAACTGCGAGTCCGCGCCTTGGAAGTTGGTGCCGCAATTTGAATAGAGAGCGGCTGCAATGCCTCTTCTTGCGGTAAATCGACGATAAGCTGCGATGAAGGCGTCTGCCGAGTAGTCCGAGACAACTTCCAAGTGCACGGCTGAGGTTGAGAAGCAGACGAATACGCAATCCACCCTTTCTGCGTCTTGGCTCCTCTGCTTTTCCAAATTTTCAGCGTGAGCGGTCCTGCGTAGTCCACGCCAGTATGAGTGAACGGGCGCGATGGAGTGACCCGACAAAGAGGTAGTTGGCCCATCAGTTGATGGGCACGGATCCCCCTCTGCCGAGCACACTTCACGCAACTCAGGATATGCGTTTTCACTGGAGGTCGTCCACCGATAATCCAGTATCGTTGCCCGAGAAAGGCGAGAGTGGATTGCGTACCTCCGTGCATCGTCTGTTGATGTGCGTGGTCGATGAGTAGTGCTGAGAGCCTTGAATCACGAGGCAAAATAAAAGAATGTTTGCCATCGTGCGAGAGCTCTGAGTGTTGGAGGCGTCCGCCTTCTCTGGCTATCCCTTGATGGTCGAGGTAAGCGGTGAGCCTCGTAAACGGATGCGTCGACGGAAGAGAAGTTCCCTTGTCGAGTGCTGTGAGTTCTTCCTTGAAGAAGAGAGACTACGTGGCCCGAATCCAGTAGATTCTGGCCTTTTCCATATCAGCTGCTGAGATGAGAGGCGTGGGCGAAGCGTCATGTCGTGTGAACAGCTTGTCCACGAATTTAAAGCAAAGAGAGGTAATTCTGAGCAATCTGTTAAAAGAAGAATACATATTTATAAATTAGTTCGATTTGGCGGTACATCTTCGTGACGTCCGTTGCAAACAGATGTTTGTATCTGCGTATCAGATGAGCAGATCTGCGATATTCAGCATCAGATTGGGACGGGTGTGAAGAAGATCATTCAGTGAGTATCCTGAAGAAGTTGGGCTGGAGCCGTTGAAAACCACTCGTAAAGCGGTGGTCGTGCTGTCCAACTTGAGGACGCCACGATGCGGAAGATAATACTGAAACGGACTGATTATTGAGTCATTGTTCAGTCTTACCATATGACCAAGCTGCTGATATTCAAGCATGAACTTGGTATACAGCTGATTGTTCTGGGCGTCCTTGCTTACAATTAGTCGTCTGAGAATTCGCTGAAGGCAATTATGCGCCGTCTGATATGAATTGCCTAATGCTCTTGGATGTAGTTTGAGCGGCAATCGCACGAGTCTCCTGCGGAGTCACTTGAATAGGTAGCCTTGAAATGATGTTTGCACACTTGCTCTTCTGGTGTGAGCAAGGGTGCCGTTTCCTGCGGTGATTCTTCCTGCGTCTAGAATCTGCTGAGTAACTCACCCAACTGGCAATCGGTATTATTGACCGTCACCTGATGAGCAGTCCTGCGAGAAGTCTGATTGTGAGAGCCCTCGAGGGGCCCGATTACGAGCCATCCGAAGATCGAAAGTTGAGCGATCAACGGTGTCGAAGAGTTCCGAATGATGTTTGACTTGATGACTTGTCCGTATGCGTCGACTCTGAGAATGATATCCACTGGTCTGGATACGAGAAATTGAGGATCTGCTAGGTTCAATTTCTCCAGATGCGATGGTAGCGTTAGACAAGCTGGTGGTTCAGATGGTAAGCAAGTTGTCACCTTCTTGAGTACGTGTGCCTGAATGGTGACTGCGAGCAGCCTGTAGTTGGAATGGAGGGTAATATTAACCACTCCATTCGTCCGCGAAGTCCTTGCTCTACCAACTCCGTGGATATCCAACGAGGAGCGTTGTCTTTTGAGCCTGAGCTGAAATGAGTGAGATTTCAGAGCCTGATCTACTAGTATTCTTACTTGCTGCGTTGCGAGGTCAGTGTGCACTCTTGCGAGTGCCGTTGCTAGAAGCGTGGTCCGTGGGCGGCGTGTTCTGAGTGTGTGGGCTGAGAAGACTGCGTGGGCGTCAACGACTGCACCATCCCTTCAATGGATTGCCGATGATGCTGGCGTGGCCTACGATGGCAGTCATGGATCGGGATGTGTGGTTTAGATGCCTGCGTGGTCCGGACGCTCGCTGATGGCGTGGGCTGTACTGGGCGTGCGTTGTTGAAGAGCTCCAGCTGCTCGAAAGTGCGCGCACGGCCCAACGAGAAGCACATGAGCTGCTCCAGAGTCGGAAATTCGGTCTGAGCAGACAGCGACAACTCCCAGTGCTCCCGGGTATCTGGGTCCAGGAGACGCACAAGGAAACTCAACAAGAAATAATTATGTTGATCCTGGAGCCCAAAGTTCTTGAGGGCCTGCTGCGTCTCGCTGATTATATCGGTCATTTTAATCAGCGATGTGGACTTCCGGAGCATCATGGGTTTGAGATTGTAGAGCCTGTCCATGTGCATTTGAATGTTCAGGCGTTTGTTCTCGTAGCGCTCGTCCAGGAGCTTCCACGCCTGGGCGAACGCTTCCTCCGTCGTGGGCAGGTGAGAGATCATCTGCGCAGTACCACCAGATACGACTCCCTGTAAGTAGTGGAGCCTATCGAGATCAGTGACTTCGGCGCGGTCTCGAATTATGGAGGTGAAGACGGCCTTGAACTCCTGCCAACGATTGTATTCACCCTCGAACATGGCCTGAGGCTGCGTGGGCTGAGGTGTTGTCGTGGTCAGCGAGGTCTGAGCGGACGGGTATAACTTCCTGTCTATCTGATCCAGCGATTTTCGTGCAGCGAGGGCTACCCGGGCTTCTGCGGCAGCCACCTTCTCCTTGAAGTAGGCGTGGTCCAGCTGCGAGGATTGCCACACCTTGGAAAGCGCTGAGTGTTTCTGCTGGAACGCCTCGTAGACCTCCGTAAAAGTGGTATGGACGATTTCCGGTTCGTCCGGGTCGATGTCGGCGGGATCCTTGGCTGCGGTGATCTGCGGATCTTCGACTATGGCCAGCAGGATATCGAGGCGTTCCTTCTACGTTCGGGCGCGGACTTGCAACTCTGACGTGAGTCGCGTGGGCCAGCGTGTGCGCGCGATCTGCGTGGTCTTCGTAGTCTACTCTGGCGGCTGAAGAAACAGCGGCGCAGCAGGCGAGCATGGACGAGCGGCCTGAGATGGCTGCGCGGTCTCTTCCGGTGCTAGGGCTGAAAGGGACGTGACTTGGACATTTTAACGTTCACTTACACCGAAAATGTCACGAAAAATGTCACGATGACGAGTAGAGTCACTTTCTCTCAATGTTCCGCGCACACACCAACAACGAGTCTCTTATCTCAAGAGTGAGGCGCGGTCACTGCGAACCGTCACGCGAGCCGAGCGTGTAAATCTGGCTCGAAGGACCAAATGTTTGCGATTTTGCGTGGTCTGGGCAGGCTGAAATAACACACTCCGGCGTAACGGTAACACACTTAGTTTATTTCACACAACGATATTTACAAAAGAAATTATTTTCAAAGAGTCACAAGAGGGTTCAGAAAAGCACACGAGATCACAATTGTGAGAAGCCTTCAGTTGTACACAATACGATTGAGCACTATCGCATTGCGCACAGCTCCTTTGGACACGGTATTATTGCGCACAGTAAGAATTGGGCACAACTCTAGCGCACATGCAGAATATCGCACAGTACAGTTGGGCACCGTAAAAATTGCGCACAGTATCAATTGGACACGGAATTAAATTTGTACGCCCGCTTCCCTTCTTATGTCGTGATTTATTTCTGGTTATGCGTGTTCCGTCCGACATGGTTAAATCTTTGGAATATTAATATATAACCTAACCTAACCTCAACTGTACCTATAAATAAAACACGAATACAAGACATCGCCAAGTTCAGAACCGTTATTTCACAAACTGACAGCAATCCTGGTAAAAATGGCAGACAACCCTGTGGTACACAATGAATTTATAAAAATTAATCTTTCTGTTATTAACATTTTGATTTTATTATTATAAATCCTTGATTACCAACTACTCTTAATATAGATACAACAATTGATAAGCCTAAAACAGCTTCACAAACTGACAAAATCAAATAATATATAAATATTTCAATTGATACTGTGCGCAACTTTTACGGTGCCCAACTGTACTGTGCGATATTCTGCACGTGCGCAATAGAGCTGTGCCCAATTCTTACTGGGCCAATATATAATACTGTGGCCAAAGGAGCTGTGCGCAATGCGATAGTGTGCAATCGTATTGTGCGCAACAGAGCCGCTCCCACAATTCTACAAGAATACAGGGTGTCCCAGACCTCGCATTGGTCCTGTAAAAGGGTGGTAGCTGAGGTGATTTTGAATAACATTTTCCTTTGTGAAAATGTTGTTTGAAGCTACGTTTTTGAATTATTAAGAAAAAACACTGACCAATCCGAGCGCGTAAAGCGCACGGGCTCAGGGACGGCAGCGTCAGCCGGGCTTGACGTAGGTTGCAAACAAACGGCTCGGCACCCCCTTGGCATAGCACAATTACAAAATTGAACTGGTTGAACATTTTTAGTTGTTGTTTAAAATGAATACGGAATCTATTCTCTTGTCGCCTGTCATAATGTAAAATAGGAAATTCTAAACATTCTAAACAATAAATGAAAATGTTTGAAATGGAATAATTAATAAAAATTTGAAAACAATTTAAATGAAACTTACCCATTCGTTCCTAAATTAACCTGCTACGCTGAAAGCAGATAATCTCCACTGTATCGATCCTGAACATTCGAAGAGGGAACAAATTACGAAGAACAGCTGATCTCCAAACGAGATCAATGAACTCACTCAACCACACGGTCATTATCACCTTTCACATAATTTTCTGTAAGAAGAATGATAATACGAAATCGAAAGATGATAAAGTTGTGTATTTCAGTTTCGCACGGTACAACAAATGTCGTGACGAGGCGGTCTTTTCCGTCTGACAGGCCGAACAGGACTGCCCTTTTTCGCCTAGGAAAGTCAGCTTGACTTTCCCAATTCTCCAAAAATCCTTCCGTACCCCTTGGGGGTCTAGCTCATAAAAATCGGCCAACATCTGGTCGGTCGTATAATTAGGTGCTGGGTCATCAATGCTTGAGCTCCGTCGTCGAATTTTCTAACATTTCTTTCAGGTAAATAAACATTTTTATTCACTGTCACGTTGCTATTGCACTGGACACAAATGAAAAACATGTAATATTCCGCACTATATTGTCCGTTCACGACAAGTTGGCGAGTCAAGGTCATGCTCTCACTCTATTCCACCTCTCTAGCTACCACACGCATGTTCCTTATTGGCTGAGGCCGGTGACAAAGGTTGACGACGAACATGTTGGGACAGAGTGAAATAGAATAATTTCACAGCATTGGCGTAACCACCCAATTAAAGTGTCAGCTATAAAAAGATACACTTTCTATCTATTGCCGCTAGAGATCGGCAATTGGGAGGCTACGTCAATGCTGCAAAGTTATCATTCTATTTCACTTTGTCCAGATATGCTCGTCGTCGTCCTTTGTCACTGGCCGCAGCCAATAACGACATAGCGCACGGGAGCAGGAGAGGTGGAACAGAGTGAGAAAGTAAACAATCTACCTCGCCAACTTGTCGTGAACGGACAATACTTCGTAACGTTTTCACGACGTTTCTTCCTTTCCAACTTCAAATGGGACTGCCAGCTTGATTGTTGCTAGGTCTGTTTCGCTTTTTGTCCTTTTCTGCGTTCGGTGACTTTAAAGGGTCGTCACGAGTCTTTCTCGGTCACTCTTGGTTATCGAGAATAACAGATTTATGACCACGAACCATGACCTATTTCTGAATTAGAAAAATGACAAAAAGCGAAACAGATCTCGCAGACGCTCAAGCTAGCAGTCCCATTTGAAGTTGGAAAGAAAGACCAATAATGTCGCGAAAACGTTACGAAGTAGTGCGAAATATTACATGTTTTTCATTTATGTCCAGTGCAATAGCAATGTGACAGTGAATAAAAATGTTTATCTAGTTGAAAGAATCGGACCCTTTTGGACCACATTGTAAAGTTCTGTGAATGGTGATGGCGACCGTGTGGTTGAGTGAGTTCAATGATCTCGGCTGGAGATCAGCTGTTCTCCGTTACGTGTTCCCTCCTCGAATATTCAGAATCGACACAATGATCCAGTGACAACAAACCATTTTCATTGCAACTAGGTCATTTACGGACGAATGGGTAAGTTTTATTTACATTATTTTTGAATGTTTTCGAATTTAACACGTTTGTTTATTGTTTATTCCATTTCAATCCTTTTTTTAGTATGTCGAAACTTTTTTTATTTCCAAATCGTGTATTCGTTTTTTCATATTTGTTTCAAAAATGATTACAAAGTTTTTTTTTATCCATATCGAACATGGAATAAAAGTGTTCGATCAATTCGATTTATTCATTCTAGATGAACAACGGTTCATTACTTTATTCGTTGTTCATGAGTAATCAATAATTCAATACTATTATTCTTTTCTTTTTTTAATTCATTATTCAATACAACTTTTGCCCTATTATACCGACGTGGTGCTGATGCACTTGATCACGATCACGCAGAGCATACCCAACACTCTCGTGGTTCGGCCCGCGCTAAAGACGCACTCTGATTGGCCAGCGCTTTTCATTGATAAGTAGAAAACGAAGCCTTAAACAACATTTTGGCAAAAGAAAAAGTTGTTTAGAATGACCTTAGCAATTATCCCTCTTCGACTCCTACCCCAGTTCTGGGACACCCTGTATGATGAACTTCAAACGTGCCAAGAAACGGTCACTGGTGAGAATGCCAAGGAATGGAATAATGCTATGAAAAAAGAAATGAACTCGTTAAACAAACATGAAACTTGGACGTTGACACCTGCTCCTCCAGATCGACAAATTGTAAATTGCAAATGGGTTTATAAGATTAAAAGAAGAGCAGATGGGAAGATCGAGCATTTCAAGACACGATTAGGGATATTCATAAAAAGCGGGAATTGATTGTACGGAAATGTTTTCTCCTGTAATTCGGTACGACTCAATTAGAATTCTTCTGGCACTTGCAACAATCTACAATATGGAAATTTTGCAATTTAACATAAAGACTGTATTCTTTTATGGTGATTTAACAGAAGAGATCTACATGAAGCAGCCGGATGGTTTCCAAAGCGACGATCTAGAAATGGTTTGTAGACTGAAAAAGTGTCTGTATGGACTTAAGCAGTCCCCATGATGTTGGAATCAGAAATTCTATAAATTCCTGAACCTATTCAATTAAAAACCATTAGATACATACAGATGCGTGTATCGAGAAATACATGGAGTAGAGATTTGGCTGGCACTATGTGTGGATGATGGTATGCTAATGAGTACTTGTTCTGATACATTAGCACTTCTGATACAAGAACTCGGTTCGCAGTTTGATATTAAGATAGATTATTCAACCTATTTTGTTGAAATTGAAATTAAACGAGATAGGCAAAACAGAAGAATGTTTCTTGCTCAACAGGGATATATTGAACGAGTTCATGAGTCTAGTCAAATTTAACATGCAAGACTGCAATCCTCAGGCGATACCAGCAGATCCAAATACAGAATTGCAGAATTAAACTAGAATTGCACTAAGCTTACGTCCAATATCAATCTCATGTATTTGACAATCAGATAGTATTAACCATCGAGAGCAATAAATTCACCGTAATACACAGTCCCGTTACTTCTATATTTACCTCGTAAAGATTGTAACAACTGTAAGTTCGTGAACCGATGAATTATTGCACCAATTTAGAAGCACGGTCGGTCATGCTCAATAGCTGAGTTCTTGATTATTAGATAAAATAATTTTTAACAAAAAAAACATCCGACTTCGAAATGCACTAAAAAGTGTAAAATAATTTCTATTTCATTTATACCAATATTCCATAGCTATTAATAATATCTACTTAATCGTTAAATAGGATACCAAATACATTTCAAAGTTTTCGGAGGCGGCGCAAAATTAAAAACTATTCCTTTACTAGGTAGATCCTAACTCGGTCGTCGGCAACCTATGATAAATCACCCATTTGATAATTTCAAGTAAACAATATTCAACGGGAATCAACAAACCCATTGCGAATTAACTATACTGCAGTTCACGAGTGACCGCACTTAACTCGCACAGCTAGTGACCTACTGAGCAGGCCCTCCAAGCTCCACTCTTGTGAACTTGATGCAAATTTTAACTCGGCGCAGAAAATCCAGGCAGCGCTGATGTCGCTTCTCTACATGCATACCTTGTATCACTGATTTTAACATACACAACTAAAGATATCGTGACGTCATGTTCCCGCGAAATTTGTCGCCGCGTTTTTCAATTGTTTCAAAATTTAAAGAGACTGAAGAAATATGGCGCACAGTGGGTGACAGTGGTGACAGAATTTCCAGGTTAGTGAATTCCATTATTATAATTATTACTATTATTATTGTCATTACTATTGCTATTATCATTATGACTATTATTATTATTTAAAAAGATGTTTTTTTTAATTTTTTCTACGTTTTTAGGTTTTTCAGTAACTTCTGCTGATGAGATGCAGCAACAGGAGGAGAAGATAGAAATTAAGTAAGTACAGAATTTTTTTAAATTGTTACTGAAAGCATTAACTGTTTACATTGCTGTTTTAGTAATATATTTAATTTTAATTATTAAAATGTATCTTAAAAGAAGGAGAAAGAAAATATGCAGCATCAGAAGGTGTATTAACGAAAACAGCAGGATGTTCTTCTTCCCCCAAGAGAGAAAGGATAAGAAGAGGATGGCACAGTAGGTGGAAGTATGTGACAACCCAAAGTCTGTGCTTCCACCTGAAAACTGAAATTTCAGGTGGTCTGTAGCAGCTACTTTAAAGAAAAATACTTCATGAGGAAAAGATTAACATCAGCAGTTCCAACACTGAACTTATTTGGTAATAACTCTTATATACTTTTTATAGCATATGTAAATAATTGTTAATGAAATCTATTATTACAGAGGCTGTAATAAATATTGCGTATCAGAGGCTGCCTCTATTAAAATAGAGAAGAAGAAGATTGTAAGTATTCAGTTTACATATACAATATATAAAACCATTAACATAGTATTAATATATTAAGTATAATCTGTGAGCAGAGTGTGTGTTTTATTGTATGTATGATTGTGATTAATTGTATATTATTATTGATATATATATATTCATTATATTTTTGTAAAAATTTAATATATTTTCTTTATTATACATATATTGTTGTCATTTTTCCCCTTTCATTATTTTTATTTTTGAAAGTTTTGAATAAGTAAGACCATGCACACGTATATAGGGACCATATGCTTGTGTGTGTGTACCTCACCGATATCATCTATATGTGTTTGTATCGACACTAGCGCTGCCTGGATTTTCTGCGCCAAACTAATTTTAGTTACAGCATTAAATACGAGAGTTTGGAGGGCCTGCTACTGAGGTCTAGGGAGATTTTTAATAGTGTGTATGATTCCCCTTTACAGCTTGCTTCTTCCTTTGCGTTCACATCATTTTTTTTTTTGCGACAAATAATAGGAATTTCATTGTATCGTGAAACTTTACAATATCATCACCGGTTATCAGTTATCGTACGTCATATATTTCTGCCCACCATTTATATGATCGCAAAGTATAATAAGAAGCAAGCTGTAGAGGGGAATAACACACGTTATTAAAAATCTCTCTGGACCTAGTAAGCGGCGCGAGTTAAGTATGGTCTCTTGTGAACTGCAGTATAGTGCATGTACATCAGGAGTGCTGCAAATTTCTCATACAATCGTTACAATTACAAATGTTTTCAGCTGTACCTATAATTTTTCTCTTACGACTTATTAATTACCAAGTTTGCCATACCGCAATCAAATCGTTATTGGCAGCATCGTTTGTTTGGGTATTTTTAATGTTGCGCCGCCTTCGAAAACTTTGAAATGTATTTGGTATCCTATTTAACGATTAAGTAGATATTATTAATAGCTATGGAATATTGGTATAAATGAAATAGAAATTATTTTACACTTTTTAGTGCATTTCGAAGTCGGATGTTTTTTTTGTTAAAAATTATTTTATTTCACACTTTTTAGTGGAACCAGTAGTAGTATTTGTAGGATAGTGTAAGGTGATTTTAGATTTCTGTTGCTTAGCTAATAACCATAAACCGAAAAAAATTGACCGAATTTAAGTTGTTAATAAACAACAAATTTCATAAATTTTTGCAAGTGGGATCATCGCGGATATACCTCCTACTAAATGTGAAAGGTTTCATCGCTATCGGTACATTCTCTGCAGCATAAACGCCAGAAGATATAAATGAAGTATTACGTATTTTGCGATAAAAGTCGTTAGGAATGAAAAAATACAAAATGCCATTCTAACGTGACCAAGTGGAAGATATACTCTACAAGGTGCAAGAAGTTTCGTTCCGATTGATCTATCCGTCTCGGAGTAATTGGCGAACGTACGGCGCACGTACATGAAATAGTACGTTTTTCTGCAATAAAAAGCGTTCGGAATGAAAAAATATAAAATATTTTTTTAACGGGACCAATCGGGACACATACTTTAGAAGATCCAAAAGGTTTCGTTCCGATTAGTTCATCCGTCTCGGAATAATCGGCGAACATACATTTAGAAAAAAAATGTCGTTAGGAATGAAAATTGCAAAATGTTTTTTTGACGGGACCAATCGGGAGACATACTCTACCAGATGCAAAAGCTTTCGTTCCGATTGGTCCATCCGTCTCGGAGTAATCGGCGAACATACATTTAGAAAAAAAAGTCATTAAGAATGAAAAAACGCAAAATATTTTTTTTAGAGGACCAATGGGGAGTTATACTCTATAAGACGCAAAAAGTTTCGTTCCGATTGGTCCATCCGTCTCGCAGTAATCGGCGACCGTACGCCGCACGTACATGAAGTAGTACGTTTTTTTGCAATAAAAAGCGTTCGGAGTGAAAAAATATAAAATGTTTTTTTAATAGGACCAATCGGGAGACATACTCTATCAGATGCAAAAGGTTTCGTTCCGATTGGTCCATCCGTCTCGGCGTAATCGGTGAACATACATATAAAAAAAAAAATATATATATATATACAGGGTGGGCCATTAACTATTAGCACCTCAGATATCTTCGAAACTATAAGTTCCACAGAAATATTTGCTGAAATAAAATTGCACAGTACGAAGGGGACCATCCGGTGGCGATAATAGTTTTTTTGCAGGTGGAGGTACTTCGAACATTTGAAGGTCACCTCCATTTTTTTAAATGGATCGGTAGGCTTTAGCTTCCGTATCATGGTAGAGAATCTTATAACGAGTTCAACAACCTATTACATAAGGTCATTGAACGTCATAGAAAGTAGAGAAAGGCGATAATACTTACGGTTTTGGTAGTAAATGAAACATACGTATTATAAACAGTAGAGGAAGATGTAATGCTTACCGTATACTTCACTGAGAATAAACACTGCTTGAAGGACACTTTAATAAGTTTGCAGGATAAGAGAAACATGATAAAATTAGTATCGATAAATTGGTCAACCCGGCACGATGTATTCGTTTGAAGAGCAAGTCGATATGCTTCTTATTTATGGCGAATGCTAACAAAATTCTGTAAGAGCGAAAAACTTGTATACTGAACGATATCCACATCAGTCTCAGCCTTCGCGTCAAGCATTTAAAAATATGTGTGATAAACTTAGGCAAACCGGTAGTTTAAGTCTTCGTAAAAGTGAACACCAGAAACGAGTAATTAACGAAGAAATAGAAATCGGTGTGCTCGCAAGTGTGTCTAGAAATCCTCAGATTAGTTCACGACAAATTGAACACGAATCTGGGATTAGTAGGACGAGCGTACTTCGCATTTTGCACCATCACAAATTTCATCCGTACCATGTTAATCTTCACCAAGAATTACATGGAAACGACTTCATGAATCGCGTTGAGTTTTGTCGATGGGCTAAACGTCAGATTCAAAACAATGAGTTTTTTCTTAATAACGTTTAATTTACTGATGAAGCAACGTTCACAAATCACGGGAATGTTAATTTGCATAACATGCATTTATGGACAGAGGAAAATCCACATTGGTTGCGACAGGTTGAACATCAAAAACAATGGTCTGTGAATGTATGGTGCGGTATCATAGATGATAAAATTATTGGACCTTATTTTATCAATGGAAATTTGAATGGCTACATCTATGCTAATTTTATTAAGGATACATTGGGTCTTTTGCTAGAAGAGTTACCTTCACTTACACGACAAACCATGTGGTATCAACATGATGGATGTCCAGCACATTATTCATTGATTGCGCGAAGGGAACTCGATGAAAAATTTCGAAATCGTTGGATTGAACGCGGCGGTCCAATATCGTGGCCAGCTCGTGCATCAGACTTAACACCTCTAAATTTCTTTCTGTGGGGAACATTGAAAGAGAAAGTGTACAAAGAAGTACCAACTACACCTTACGACATGCAACAGCGAATTATTGCAGCCTGAGCGTCAATAAGTTCTGACGCTGTAAGAATTGCAAGTCAATCAATCGTAAAAAGAATCCAGTGGTGCATTGACAGTAATGGTCATCATTTCGAACACCTACTATAAACGTATGTTTCATTTACTACCAAAACCGTAAGTATTATCGCCTTTCTCTACTTTCTATGACCTTCAATGACCTTATGTAATAGGTCGTTGAACTTGTTATAAGATCCTTTACCATGATACGGAAGCAAAAATATACCGATCCATTTAAAAAAACGGAGGCGACCTTCAAATGTCCGAAGTACCTCCACCTGCAAAAAAACTATTATCGCCACCGGATGGTCCCCTTCGTACTGTGCAATTTTATTTCAGCAAATATTTCTGTGGAACTTATAGTTTCGAAGATATCTGAGGTGCTAATAGTTATTGGCCCACCCTGTATATATGTATATATATATATATACACATCGAATTGAGTATCCTCCTCCTTTTCGAAGTCGGATAAAAAGGTCTTAAGCTGGTCGGAGTCGTAGTTGGTCGCGCATCAAAGCAATTATCGTGTTAAACGTAAAGGTCCAACATCAAACAGATCCTCTGCAGGACAAGGCCCGTAAAGTCAGAACACTCAGTTCATACATTCGTATTGTCCACGAGTGCGCGTCAAGCAATTTACAATCTTTTACGGGCTCTTCCTACGTTTTTTGTGCATGAGTCGTAGCCAGTCCAAACAATGGCCCAAACCTTTCTGTTGACTCGGCTTAGCTTTCTTTCATGATTTCTCCTCCGTATTCCAAACAGTTCCTTCTGCCGTGCACGTGTCACTGCGAGTCATACTGACCCAACAACGCTCATGAACCGTCACTGCGCTCTGCCCCAGGCACCACTGGTCACCAAGACCATATATCAAACCCCGCATAGGGGTTTCTGGGCCCACAGTCACCCTTGCCTTGGAAATATCGCCGGTTCTGTGCAAACACGCACCTTAAGACTCCCACGTGCATCGCAGCTGTTGAGCGTTTTGACGGGCTTACATGGGACGTATCCAGCGAGCTGATTTGCTGAACACTTCAACCCATAGACGTCAAGTTTCATTATATTCGAGAATGTATCGAGAATGAAAGTGTATCGTTTTTCCTAAAGTTACTGTAAATTTAAATACGCAAAGGTTGGCAGAACCGAACCTGCAGTTACCTTCAAGACGAGGCGGCTCGACGTCACGCCTGCTGAGCGTATTAACACCGTTGGCAGGGCTGCCAACTGGATTCCTAAGGTGAATTCTAATTAGGTAGGGGAATGTCAATTTGGGGAAAACGAAAGAACAAATGCGTAATGAAAATAGAAAAGCGGAGATTTTAATAGGCATAAAAAACCTCCACTCAGTGAGTGGAGGAAAAAGCCGTCAAAAAGAAATTACAGAAGCTATAGTTCAATGAATGGAGTACTCTGGCAATCGAATCTGAATGTATTTATCGCATCTTGCAAGAGCGAGCTTACTGACTACGCGGGAGCGCGTATCACCGCCGATTCGGTGGGAAGTAGAGCTGGCTGCACGGTATGGTGCATGTCCTTCGCCGTGCAGCCCTGAATAATGTGGGAGATATCCCAAGAATCGTACCTGTGCAGACAGCGCGACCCTGACGTCACAGGAACGGGTACAGCCCTCGTCACGTGTTGCTGTTCGGGCAATGAAATGCCGCCAGATTGGGTGCATCCCAGAGAGACTGACAGGGCAAATCTCTTCTACGAGGGCAGGTGGCGCCTCGTCCAGTCTGTGTGTCGTTCAAAGTGTTGGTCAAGAAGTCCCCGCGTTCAGCCATTCCAGAAAAAAACATTCGCACACACCACGCACGCACGCTGCAAAACACGCCATGTTCGATCGCTAATCAATCAATCAATAGTTCAACGCCCACGTGCCTACTTCTGGGCCCTCGGCCGGTCGCTACCGGTACCATACATCTTTCTAGTTCGTAAAGTATAATAGGGGGCGCCTTCTAAACTCCACGCGTGTTGCGAAAACACGCGGGATATCTAAAGCTTACCGTAACGCACGGGAGCGCATAAAGCGCGAACAGAAAGTATATCCATACAGTATGTACCTTCTGAAAAACAGTTGGCAGATTTCTTGACAAAGGCTTTATCACACGATAAGTTTTGTTTAAATCGAAAGTCAGTATTAATATTCGATGTAAATGAACAAAGAGTGGGAGTGTTATAAATAGCTTTATTCATTATTTTGTATTAGTTTAGTTCATGGTTAGTGAGATTAATGTACTGGGCGGTTCTATTTTTTTTTTTTTGACTATTTACGTCACATCTTGATTGTTTGGTTCTATGTTCTTTTCCTTTCTCGGTTAGTTAAAAATCAATGGCGTCTAACGTAAAGGAAAGTTTATTTCTCTGTTCTTAGCAAACCTATTATTCTATATAAAATGCCTGTCTTGCTTATTAACTGACATTCCAAATAATATACGAAACATTTTCTTTTTTTTTTTATTCATTATTTGATACAATTTTTACCCAAGGTGTCCTATTATACTAACGTGGTACGGATGCACTTGATCACGACCACGGTTCGAATGCAGAGCATACCCATCACTCTCGCGGTTCAGCTCGCGCTCTACGCGTTGGAGCTTCAACCAACGTTTCGATAAAGGAAAAAGTTGTTCAGAATCACCCCAGCAACCCCCCATTTCCGGGTGTGACACGAGTTCCGGGACACCTTGCATAATTATAACATCTTGTACGGTGAATTGTCTATTTCTAACTTCATCACGACAATCTGGATCAGAAAGGCGAAACAAGCGATCTATAAGATCTCTGGTCTCGAAACTTTCACATTTAGGTCGCTCCCTCGTGTATCTATATTTTGCCATTTTTTGCTTTATATTTTTTGCATCAATAGTAAAAATTGTAACGCCTCATCGTTGATCGAATCTAAGAAGCATTATTTTGTCATCATTATTTTGTCCCTTCATTATTTTGTCATGAACTACAACTACATTTATTAAGCTGTTAATTTCTGATCATTTCTGTTACACACTATTTACAAGTAGTATTTTCTTTAAATTACACGATCAGTCAACATATAATCTGTTTCATTTTTCCAAACCTACCAAACACTTTCATATATTACTAAAGTATCACCGAACCCGCAGTAAAACGATTTTTCTGTTTCAATATTTTAAATTTGTTCTAGTCGTAGAAGGCGGGGGCGCGAACTGTCCGGCGGGGTGGCAGCAAATACCTTATTTCAATCGCGCAATTAGATCATTAACGTAATTTTTACGTTACGTGGTCGTCTCAAAGACGCAACGGCGACGTAACATAACAGGGGAAACAGAAGGAGATAGAGTAAACAAAGGAAAAGTACAAAGAACATACTGTGAGGGGGTCCCACGATATCTTCTGACACTCGTGAGAGCTCATCACGTATCTCACTACTTAGATTCTAAGAATGCCTCGTCGGCAAAAGTTAACCACTGCGCGACGGAAAGACCGACCAAAAATATAAAATAGTTATCATACAGACTCCGTTGGGTGTGGTTTCTTTATTCCTTCCTTCTTGCCGTCACACATTTTGGCTATCCTGCCTCAATTACGAATCTAAGGACTGTAAAATAAGAGCCGATTTTAAAGCCCAAGATTCAACGAAGAGAAGAGTTTAGTAACGCCACCGCTGTGGAAAAGGGTGATCTAGTTGGAAACCCAGGAAAATACCTCAAAGCGGGCTTTCCTGAAACAGTCAGGTGAGCAATCATTTTTATTTTTTGTAATATCGTGAACCTACACCCATCATCCCATTCTCATCTGACGACAAAATGGACGGAAACTTTGAAATAATAATGCAACAAATCAAAGTGCTCACTCGTAAAATCGACCAAGTGACAGTAGCACAACCAAAATCTATTGAAATATCTGACAAAAATTTTCAAACCCTCACAGAAAGACTGTCAGCACTGGAAAAAAGTACAATAAAACGGAGGGAGAAAATCCATAGTTTATCGCAAGTATGTAGTAGGAAAAATGATAACCGATGACGATACAACGACGGGGCTTCCGACGGACGATGAAACTCAAGTGACATGCGAGTCATCAGCCGCCGCTTCGTTTCGACCATCTGTCTCGCAACGAGAATCGCAAAAGCCTCGACGTTCACCGACGGAACTCGAGCACCGTTTCGCACAAAATCATAGTGCGCCGCTTTATCCACCAAAGGATTTAATTAAAATTCTAAAACCATTGAGAGGAAGAGATGACATTGGAGTGGAAGATTTCATTAAGACAGTGAAAAAAATACGAAGTAAGTGTAATGATCAAAAAATTCTATTAGATTTGATACTATCTACCAAAATTGAAGACCAAGCAGAAAGAAACATCAAGGATCTATGTAGCTATTAACACGTACGACGAATTATTCAGTGCTCTTCGTACACATGTTGCTCCACCAGTCACAATATCCAGTTGCAGACAAAAACTTCAAAGCATGCATCAAGGTAATATCGAATCCTTTCAATCTTATAACACACGATTTCGCGCACAAATGAACGAATTATATTATGCTATACAAAATATTCACACTAACCCGACACAACGAAAAGTCGCACTTAAAATTGAGGAAGAAATGGTCGTCCCATTATACATGCAACATTTGAGAGGTGAAATTGGCAAAATGGTATTTTCACTAGATCCGAAAAAGTTTATGGAAGCGCAAACACTCGCCATGGAAACGGAAGTTTGGTTAAAAGAAACCAGTTTCGACCGGTCTCGATCAAAGCCGTATATCGCTGAAAACAGACAACATCCAATTGTTACGAACAATGCACCACCAAGACAGAGTATCACGCAACAAAATCAAAATCTACAAATCTTAAAATCAATTCAACACAATTGTCAGAAATTGGGTCATACGACTGAGAAATGTTTCATGAAACGAAATTTTTACTCAGCAAATCAAGGAAAATTACCACCTCGAGCAAATGCAATAGAAATATCGAATCAGGAAGCGGAAAAAACGAGCGAACAAGAATTTTCACAGTGTCAGGACGACTTCGGCACATACGAGCACGTCTTGGAGGAATGCGCGAATACGGACAGCTACTCCTGGACACAGGAGCAGGAATAAATCTGGTGAAGGAAAATTTTATTTGTGATAAGACGAAACGGATTGACACGAACAAATTTTTTTACATGAGCAACGACAAACATACTTCAAAACAAAAGGTAACGCTTTATTCATTAAGCCAATATCACGAATTCTATCTAACACCAGATAGTTTTCCATTAAAAGAAGACAGAATTTTAGGATTGCCATATCTCGAGAAATACGATTTTACAATTGATAATCGCTCCCTTTGTTTAAATGAATATAGATTGCCATTCTTTGACGAAATTGAAATACTGCCTAAAAGTATATTTTATGATAACGAACGTAAAATAAATTTTATTAATACCGAAGACGAGGCGATACAATTGAACAACATCGAAGTAACAGACGTTGACTCAGATATTTTCGATAGATTTCTAAAACTTCGTGAAAAGATCAGACTGCAACATATCGAACCGGCATTCCGCGAACCTATCGAAAAAATAATTTTTAGTTATTCCGACGTATTTGCTTTGGAAGACGAACCGATACCTTCGACAGATTTAATACAACATTCGATGATACTAAAGGAAAAGAAAATTATTAATACGAAATCGTATAAACCCCCGGAATATCACAAGCAAGAAATTCATAATCAAATGAAAAAAATGTTAGATAAAAATATTATCGAAGAATCAGATAGTCCATACACTCTTTGGGTGGTACCTAAGAAAGCTGATGCATCAGGCAAGCGAAAGTGGCGAGTTGTGATAGACTTTCGAAAATTGAACAAATTAACCAACCAGGACGCGTACCCGATCCCTGTAATCGAAGATATCCTTGATCACCTTGGACAAGCTAAATTCTTTACTGCCCTTGACCTTAGTTCCGGATTTCATTAAATTCTTATGCACACTGATTCTAAACAATATACAGCATTTTCGATACCAGACGGACATTTTCAATACAACCGAATGCCATTTGGTCTAAAAAACGCGCCAGCCACGTTCCAGAGCATGGTGGACAGAGCTATGTTAGGATTAAACGGTAAAATTTGCTTTATATATTTGGATCATATAGTAATTTTCGAACCAACCATCGAAAAACATAATAGAAATCTGACTGCAGTGCTTCAAAGACTCCGCGAGAAAAATTTGAAACTACAACTGGATAAGTGCGAGTGTTTGCGACTGGAACTCGAATACTTAGAACATATTGTTAAATGAAGATAAAACTGTTCTTGGTTTATTATATGATATTATATAGAAAGTAATATATAAGTAAAGAAACGAAAAATAATACACGCTCGCATGGTTTGCTTGGCGACAAAGACTGCATCACACCATAATGCAATATGTAGCACCACTAGAGAGGAAACATAAAAAGGTGGTCCAATAGATGGCCTTACATTAGAGTATATATGTATAGATGTATATAGATGTACCCACTCAACACATATCGTTACTCCGGACGGAATAAAACCAAATTACGGTCGCATAGAAAAGGTTAAAAATTTTCGTACCCTGACCAAGTTAAAAGACGTTCGATCATTTCGAACGGTTACTCAGATAAAATGGTTACTCAGTATGAAAGATCCTTCATCTCGGTTATTACGATGGCGTTTAAGACTCGAAGAATATGACTACGAAGTTGAATACAAGAAGGGTTCAGATAATAACGCAGCTGACGGATTAAGTCGACTATTTAACACCACAGACAGCGAGACCGTGAGCTGTGACAGTGATAATGATCCCTCAGACGAAATTATAGAATCAGGGAAAGATCGACTAATTAGTGGTTATTCGAACTATTTAAACAAATATAGTAATAAACATAGACTCGTTGAAAAACCATATACAGACAATAGGGACTGGTATAATTTGACACGGACCGAATTAGGAACCTTAGACAAAGTAGAATGGTTAGACCACCTCAATAATATTTGTAGGATCTGATACTTGGGACTATGCAGGAATACAATGACTACTGACACGGTGTCTGATAAAAACGTTTATTTCCTTGATCTGTTCCCCATTCGCTCTCGTCTTCGACTGACTACACACCGCGTTATGCATTTGCTTTTGCCCCCAATCTCTCTGTCTTTCTTTCACGCTCATCCTCGTCTTTCGTACTTTCAATTCATTTTGTCACGTTCACAATTCTCTGTCATACGATCCCTATCGCTCGGTTCCAAATTATCATCATTCGCGCCTCAGCCTCTCGAACTCTGTCACATAAACAATCATCCACCCGCATACTCTATATATTGTTAATATCCATATTCAAAATCAAAAACCCTTAAAAATTCGATTTATCGAACCGTTTACACCGACCGAACAACAGACGTTAATTAGCATTTTACAATTCTTGACTACTCAACACAGCCTAGAAATAATTTTCACCGCGAACCCCACGACTGTCGAGCCAACTAAGAAACAGAAAGAATAAATCCTACATGAAGCACACAACTCTGACTTCTCGTGACATTTAGGCAAAATCAAGATGATGAAACGAATCAAGGAAAAACTCAATTGGAAGGGATTAGAACAGAACGTTATGGATAAAATGAAAAAATGTGAGACATGTCAAACAGAAAAATTAAATAGAATACGTGGCAAAGAATTAGCAGTAGCTCCTGACATACCAACTGAAACAAATGAACGAATAGCTATAGATATTTTCGGACCACTACCGATAACTAAACGCAGCAACCAATATATTCTCTCAGTCTTAGATACCTTTAGCAAATATTTGATTTTAATACCATTGGAACAAAGTAACGCAGAAACAATTATCGAGAAACTTTTGCAACATTACATTTATATATTCGGTTCCCCAAAACATATTCTAACAGATTAAGGCACGAATTTTATATGTGAACTAATAAAAAATTTCGAAGATACATTCAAAATTAAACACATTCGGACAACTGTGCTTCACCCGCAAACTAACGGAAGTTTAGAGCGAACACATGCTATGGGATTTTGTACGGGACTTTGTACGAACTTCGATACGCGACAAACGAAACGAGTAGGATGAGAATCTTAACATTATTTGTATGGCATTTGCTATACGCCATTTGAATTAACATTTCGACGTACATTACGAAACGTAGCACGTTTCATTTTTCTTACGAAGACTAGCATATTTCAATTTATCACGAAGAGAAGCACGTTTCATCGTGTAATTTACTAGTGTAAACGCAAAGTTAGCGACGAACCGCCGCTGCCCCCTCCAGAGCAACGCGAACGCAAATGTTAGAAACGCGGAAAGACGCATTACATATTGGTAAGCGAAGCGTGATAGGCAAAGGACGGCCGTTTTACACGTTCACTCGTCGAACAAAGGACTGTTTGAGGTTACCAATCTTGTACGAAAAGTCGATACAAGCGAAGGACTGCTTAATAATAAAACTATTATTTCATTTTTTATCGGACTTCGAAAAGGAGGAGGATACTCAATTCGATCAGTATATACAGTATTGATCCGTAATAAGCAACAGTTTTCTGGCTCGAAATAAGCATATCTTTATCTCCACCTTTCCGTTTAATGTCGCCCGCAAAGTGAGAGGTACGAGAAATGAGTGAGAGATCCATGAAAGCGCGAAGCCGATGTTTAGGGTAATAAATTTCACGCTTGACTGAGCAGTGACATCGGTTAGTAGAAGAAGGATGGAATATATTCAGCTTTTACTGGATAGACGCAAGGTCCCTCCATTTATTAGTTCTAATAGTACGATAGTACTTTTTTATGCAGAATGTTTCAAGGAGCTGACACAAGTAAAAAAAAATGCAATTCCATTTAAATAAAAAGTGGATTTGCATTTTTTGAGTGCATCGTTGTATTCATGAAGAAAATGAAGTCATAGAAAAATAAACATTATCATACCGTTGAACTTTTACATGAACAGCTTTTTCCTATCTCTTACCAAATTCAAGATATAACCCGTCCCAATTGCGTGATGCACCCTGTATGCTTTTATGAATTAAAAAACATTTATTTAAAGAAACTAATAACTTTTTCTAAAAAATTCTCAGATTGCACGTTCCTTCCCAGATAGCACAGAAACATCGTTAAAACATCTTAAAGATATCTGTTCAAGATATTGAGGATATCTTATGAATATCTGAAAGGTCCTGCGAATGCCTGAAATACGTCCTGTAAATATCCTATGTTAGAAAACAGGTTGCCTTAAAGATGTCGTACAAACGTCACAGAAACGTCCTTAAAACATCTTAAAGATATCTGTTCCAGATATTGAGGATATCTTACGAATATCTGAAAAGTCCTACGAATGCCTGAAATACGTCCTGTAAATATCCTATGTTAGAAAACGGGATGTCTTAAAGATGTCCTACCGATATCCGACAGATGTCTTACAGACGTTTTAAAGTTGTCTTATGAATACCCTAAAGATATCTTACATATATCCTACAGATGTCTTATAAATGCTGTTTAATTAAAATACAATTGTTTTTAGTATAATAATATTTTATTCAAAATATACAAAGTATTAATTCAAAATTGTTTCGCAATTACATTTTTTCTATCGAAAGCTCTTCTTAACCAATTTTGGATTGACACCTCCGTTGTCCTTTCATTATCGGCAAGGTTTGCCGTTTGAGCAGTAGCTAAAATAAGAATTTGTACATGTTCAATGATACAGAAATCAACATTGGAAACATTATAAACAGAAACGGAATCTAAATTATTAAAAGAATCAATATTCTATGAAAGATTTTCAGAAAATAATGAAAATATATTAAAAAATAATAACAACGAAATAATAATCACTTTATTTACTTACGCTCTTTTTGAATAATCAAAATCCAACAAACAGCAAATAGCTAATACTGCACGACACACAAAGCGAAATACAAACTTCAACGACTCGCAGGAAACTGACCTGACTTGTACTGACCGTCTTCTTTATAACATCCCGACTTGGAGGACCTTTCCTTAAGAAGGGGAAACGTGCTGACAAAACGCATATGACCTGCCTCAAAACATTGTCCAAAAGGGTCTAGCCGAATAAGCATAGCGAATCCTGCTTTTCTCTATCTTAAGAGGCCAAGGCAATTGGTTAAATATTGTATATTTCTTCAGCTACACTCCCAAATGATTGAAAATTGTATTAGGAATCGTAATGGTATTAAGAAAAAAACGCGTTTACACATTTCAATATTACCCTTCTTATGAAACTATGTTAGATTCATATAAAAATTATTCAGGGCTACCTGAACAACACGTACTGACCAGTCACACTTATAAATAAATTTAGCATTCATTCCATTGAAATTCGTTCCATTTAACAATGCGTTCGAATAAATAATACGTTCGTTTCGTACGTTATAAAGATGCCTTAAAGACATGAATTTCAGATGTCTTTACAACGTTCGTTTCGTACCCTGTAAAGATGTTTTAAAGACATGAATTTCAGATGTCTTTACAACGTTCGCTTCGTACCCTATAAAGATGCCTTAAAGACATGAATTTCAGATGTCTTAACGACGTTCGGGACAAAATATCGTAAAGATGTCCAGGTAAGGTCGTAAGACGTTCAGACCTAAAATGGTCGTAAAATGGATGTCTTTAAGACATCGTGTGCTATCTGGGTTCGCTTCTTCAGAGTAGGCATATATGTATTTTCGTAATTATTGAGATTAGGTTACACCTCACCGATTTTGATGAAATTTAAATATATTGTAAAACTCAACATTTTGAATAACTTTTTCCTATACATATAACCGCCGCTCGGTCTTAGTTTCCGAGATATTTTCGAAAAACTGTTGAAACTAACACATTGAATTCTGGCCATCCGTGTGTGTCCGTGACAACGTACGCATTAGTATGGGATCGCCGCTTTTCTATTGTTTCTGCAGGCAACAGCACGGCGACCAATGACCAATATATACCTTGTGTACTTCTGCATTCATGATTTCAATGTATCGTAGCTATGATGGCACCTGGGAATTTAATATAGCCTAACCTAACCCAATCTACTCTACCTAATCAGTGAATTAAGTACTGAGATTCAAAATCATGAAAATTAGTTTTTAATTTTTAAGCCCACCCGTAATATATGCATATATATGTATATGTATGTATTGATGTCGGTCGCCGTGCTGCTGCCTGCAAAAACAGTAGAAAAGCGGCGATCCCATACGGATGCGTACGTTGTCACGGACACACACGGATGGCCAGAATTCAATGTGTTAGTTTCAACAGTTTTTCGAAAATATCTCGAAAACTAAGGCCGAGCGGCGGTTATATGAATAGAAAAAGTTGTTCAAAATGTCTAATTTTACAACATATTTAAATTTCATCAAAATCGGTGAGGTGTAACCTAATCTCAATAATTACCTATATTTTTTATCAACGAGACGTGCTACGGTGCGCTATATAAAATCCACGTGTTCAGTCAGTCTGAATTTACCGGAGCGGGACAATTACCCGTGTCTATCCCCTTAAGGTGATGCGAGCGTCGAGGCCGAACTTCGAATTCCACGTCGGTAAAACAGTCAACGTTGCATCGAAAATTAGACCGAACAGAAACTGATTTCAGCGCCACCTCAGTTATTGCATCCAACTAACGGCATGCTATTCTACATCACTTTTTGCATACATCTAAATGACACACGGATGCTACGATAGCTATATGTATTATGCATGTCACCGCCAAAGTATAAAATACGATATTGCATACATCACCTAGGAAATGTATGAATGACATAACTCCTTCACCCAAATATTATATATACATTTCTTGTAATATAACATATCCAAGGGAAGAATATTCCTACAAATCGAATGTCTAAGGTTAGTTTTTTTTTTTTTTTTAAATAATATGTCCCGATATGGTACTCCGATATATATAAGTGGTATCAAATCTTTTTCTGAAGTACGAATGTTTAGGAATAAGAACTATATAAATGTGATAGGAACGCAGTATATTTGTTTTTGAATAACATAAATTGTAATACTATGAACGAAATAAAAAGAAAATGATAAATTATAAAATAAAACTGTTGATAATTAATAAATTGCAATTAATTGATAATGCATTTACTTTATTCAATAAAAAAAAATAAAAGTAACCATAAAGATTTGTCATGTATCCAGTATATGTACATTTATATACAATCTTCGTCATGATCTGATTGTGAAAAATGAATGTATACACATATATACATAATTCACACTTTTCCTTTTTTGGGGGATATAGGAAAGGAACGGGTAGTAAAATAACTGTAAACAAAATATATAGTAAAAAATAAAATATTTTATTTGATTGGCGGCAGTACACAGGATAAGGAATATGAGAATTGTACTCTGAATTCCTAGAAATCGAATGCCTAAGGCTAGTTTTTTTTTTTTTTTTTAAATAATGTCCCGATATTGTACTCCGAATTCCTACAAATCGAATTCCGGTTAGTTTGTCCATCTAAAGAAAATCGTGAATGTACCCACATACTTCGTCAGTACACAGGATAAGGAATAGGGGAATAAATGACTACAACATAAGTAGCGGAAAATATTATGTAATTATAATATTGAAAAATATATATACAGGGAGGACCAGGATGGTCTCCCCACACGTTTTTCTCACTTATCATTGGCGATAGCGAAAAAAATGATAATGGGGGATATTAAGGGTATTTATGCCGACCGACGGAAAATGTTATATTTTCAAGATGGCCGCCGGTTTTGGCGCCACATTCAAATTTATATTTTTTTCTTATGGAATGCGCGTATTTCGTATTTCGTAATGGACTGTCCTTATTTTTGTGTGTATAAATGAAGAAAAAGTTTATAATAAAAAGTTGACACTTTTCGAGATATTGACACTCAAAGTCGAAAATGGTTTTTAATTCATAGCTCAAGAACCGTGGGTCCTATCGACATGGAACTTTTTGCAATCGGTGACGCCAATGTTGACCAATAATACCATGGAAAAATTATTTCGATCAAGTTTATTTTTGTGGTCGAAAATCGATTTTTTAGTTTTCAACCCCCATTTTCTCGAAAAATTCAAATGGCACCCCCCGTATGTTGATGCATGTTTTCGTTGCTCCTTTTATGAGGTTTCATAAAAGGTATTGGTTGATACACTTTTTCCTATTGTTTTTCAAGTTATTTGCAAAAAACCGGGTTTTCGGGCAAATTTCAGCTAGTCATTGTTTTAAGTGCTTGTATGAATGCTCATCACAGTCATTAACAGCCTTATACTCATTCCCATCCCCTTATACCCGTATAAGGGTTTGTTCCCTACCTGCTAGTAACCTTTCGAGCTAAGTCTCGGATGGTAATTCAGATGTGTTTTTTGTGTAACAGAAAACTCAATATTCTTATTCTAAAATTTTATTTGGAACTTTAGTTTACAACCTATTTACAAGTGTTCGATTATAACTGGTGTTCGAAGTGACCGCCTTGCTCTTGTAGGCAAAGTTCTGCCCTCCGTAACACTGCCGACCTCACAACTTTTCGAATCGTCTCCTCGTCGATTTGCCGACAAGCCTCTTTAATTCGGTGCCGCAGTTCGGCAACATTGCGAGGTGGGTGATGGCAGTCGTACACCTTGTTCTTCAGATATCCCCACAAAAAAAAGTCAAGAGGCGTCAAGTCTGGTGACCGCGGGGGCCACGCAACACTACCTCTTGTTCCAATCCAAAAGAAGTGGTTATCAAGGTAGTTTGTTACTATTCTGGCGTTGTGGCACGGTGCCCCATCTTGTTGGAAAATAAGGTCCCCCCTTATGTCCAGTGGGACATTTTGCAGGAGATTCGGCAACACATTTTGTAGAAAATCCAAGTACCACTTCTTTTGGATTGGAACAAGAGGTAGTGTTGCGTGGCCCCCGCGGTCACCAGACTTGACGCCTCTTGACTTTTTTTTGTGGGGATATCTGAAGAACAAGGTGTACGACTGCCATCACCCACCTCGCAATGTTGCCGAACTGCGGCACCGAATTAAAGAGGCTTGTCGGCAAATCGACGAGGAGACGATTCGAAAAGTTGTGAGGTCGGCAGTGTTACGGAGGGCAGAACTTTGCCTACAAGAGCAAGGCGGTCACTTCGAACACCAGTTATAATCGAACACTTGTAAATAGGTTGTAAACTAAAGTTCCACATAAAATTTTTGAATAAGAATATTGAGTTTTCTGTTACACAAAAAACACATCTGAATTACCATCCGAGACTTAGCTCGAAAGGTTACTAGCAGGTAGGGAACAAACCCTTATACGGGTATAAGGGGATGGGAATGAGTATAAGGCTGTTAATGACTGTGATGAGCATTCATACAAGCACTTAAAACAATGACTAGCTGAAATTTGCCCGAAAACCCGGTTTTTTTGCAAATAACTTGAAAAACAATAGGAAAAAGTGTATCAACCAATACCTTTTATGAAACCTCATAAAAGGAGCAACGAAAACATGCATCAACATACGGGGGGTGCCATTTGAATTTTTCGAGAAAATGGGGGTTGAAAACTAAAAAATCGATTTTCGACCACAAAAATAAACTTGATCGAAATAATTTTTCCATGGTATTATTGGTCAACATTGGCGTCACCGATTGCAAAAAGTTCCATGTCGATAGGACCCACGGTTCTTGAGCTATGAATTAAAAACCATTTTCGACTTTGAGTGTCAATATCTCGAAAAGTGTCAACTTTTTATTATAAACTTTTTCTTCATTTATACACACAAAAATAAGGACAGTCCATTACGAAATACGAAATACGCGCATTCCATAAGAAAAAAATATAAATTTGAATGTGGCGCCAAAACCGGCGGCCATCTTGAAAATATAACATTTTCCGTCGGTCGGCATAAATACCCTTAATACCCCCCATTATCATTTTTTTCGCTATCGCCAATGATAAGTGAGAAAAACGTGTGGGGAGACCATCCTGGTCCTCCCTGTATATAAAAAAAAAAAGTAATTAAAAAAAAATGCAACAAAATAATAAAAATAATAAGAGGATTCCCTTACGGGTAACGATTGTGAACGGACGTGTGTGGTGTCGAGTAGGTGAACAAAGAGAGAAAAAAGGTGAAAAAGTGGAAGAGCGAAAAACAAGGGCAACAGAATCAGTGAGCGGAAAAGGGAGAGAAAGAGCGGCGGTGTAGGATAAAAGGAAAACAGTGTATGTAAGAAGAAGTGTAGCAGAAAAGGGGTACGTTGGTGTGAGGTTAGGAGGAGATAGAGGCTGAGAAAGCGCGGCAACGGGAGAAAGAAGAGAACAGGAAGAGACATCTAGAGGACAGAGAATAAACCGGTGAGCAAAGGAATGCTCGGGGATAAGGAAGAGGGCGTAAAGGGAGACAGCGGGCAGCAAAGAAAGGAGGAAACGAAGGAGAAGAGGAAAACAGTAGAAGGAAGAGAAGAGGCCGGAAAAGCAGACAAAGGGGTAAGACGAGGGAGGCCGACCAACGTAGAGGCTCTAAAGAGGGAAAAGAGCCAGAGTGTGGGAAATACGCCCAGCATAGAGGATATCTGGAAAAGGAAGAGGGAGTCAGAAGCAGGAGACGAGGAGGAGAGAGGAAGAGGGGGTGGGAGAGGCGGAAGCCACCAAACGGAAGAATGGATATTTAGAGAAAGCAGCATAATAGAGAGGTCGCCGGATAAGGAAAACGAGAAAATGGAAGAAGAAGGAGGTTTCCTTGAACTAAAGGAGATGATAAAAAAGCTGAGAGAAGGCCAAAAAGGCTTGGGGGAAAGGATTGAAACTAGCACAAGGGCTTTGGGAAAAGAACTGAGGGAGGAGATAGCCGGAATAAAAGGGGAAATAGGAAAGCTAGAAGACGAAATGAAGAGAAGAGAGGATAAATGGATGGAACAAAAGAAAGACTTGGAAAAGAAAATGGAAACATTAAGAAAGAAAGTGGTGGAGCTAGGGGGGGGGGAGGCAAAAAGAAAACACCAGATGGAGAATGATAGAAGAGAGAATGCAAAGTCTGGAAAGGGGGCAGCAGAGAAATCAAAGGAGGAGAGCGAAAACGAGGAAGTAAAAGCGAAACTAAGAGAACTAGAGAGGAAATGGGAATGGAAAGAAAAAGAGGATAGAAAGAAAAACATTATAGTTAAAGGGATAAAAGTGAAGAGAGAAAAGATAAAGGAGAGAACAGAAGAGCTTCTGAAAGAGATCGGAGTTCAGGACGCGATAGAGGAGGTGAAACCGGTAGGGTACACAGAGGGGGGGAAGGAAGTAAACATGGTACAGCTGAGGCTGAAGACAATGGAGCACAAAAGAATCGTGATGGAGAAGAAGAAGGGCCTGAAGGGCAGGGACGAAAAAATAGAAAAGGACCTAACATGGAGGGAGAGGAGGACACAGTGGAGGCTAAGGAACATAGCAAGAGAGGAAAGAGAAAAAGGAAGATATGTTTGGGTGGACCACGGAAGAATCAGAATAGAAGGCAAATGGAGGTGGGACGAGGAAAGTGATAACTTGAAAGATTGGGAAGGGAAAGAATGGCAGGAAAATAACGGGGATGCATCCAACAAGGGGCAAGGGAAATGAGGGACGAAAGAGAGGGGGGAAAAGAGAGAGGGAGCAGGGAGAAAGAAAGCCAGTGTGAGAGAGGGGGGGGGGAGGAGAGAAAGAAAAGAAACAGAAGAAAAAGAAGAGAAAAGAGAAAAGGTCAGAAAAAGAGGAGAGACAGGAGAAGAAGAGGAACACTAAAAAGGATGAGGTCGGGGCTGAGGGAGAAGAGGAGGAGTGGGAGATAGGATTCTGGAACTGCGCGGGGATAAGAAACAAAGATGAGGACTTCTGGAAGACGATCACACAATGGGACGTAATAGTTCTAATGGAGACGTGGCTGGAGAAGAAAGGGTGGGAGAAGATAGAAGAAGGACTGCCAAAGGGGTACAGGTGGGAAGCCCAGTTGGCTGAAAGGAAGAAAAAAAAAGGAAGGGCAATGAGGGGAATGCTGATGGGGGTGAAGGAGGGCCTGATGGGAAAGGAAGGAAAGATAATAAAAGAAGAGGAAAAGAGGGGAATAATGACGGTGGAATTTATGAGAGGGGAAGAGAAATGGAGAGTAGTGGGGGTATATGTGAACGCAGACATAGAGGAGAAAATGAAAAAGCTCAGGACAAGAATGGAAGATATAAGAGACGAAAGAATAACGATCATAGGAGGAGATTTCAAAGCGAGAACGGGAGAAGAAGGAGGGGGAGGAAAATTGAAGGATGGGGAAGAAGGGGAGGGAGAAAGAAAATCGAAGGATAAAAACAAAATGCCGAGGGGAGAGTACTATTGGAGGCTTTGAGGGAGACAGGGTGGGAGATACTGAACGGAAACATCAGTGGAGACGAAGAGGGAGAATTCACCTACACGGGGGCAAGAGGGAGCACAGTGATAGACTATGTGTTGGTAGAAGAGGAGGGTAAGGAGAAGATTAAAAGAACGGAGATAGGGGATAGAATAGACTCGGACCACCACCCAATGATACTGAAAATAGAAGGGAGAGGAGTGGGGAAGGAAGAAGAAAGGGGAAGAATAAAACAAGTGGCGAGAGGAAACTGGACAGAACAGGGAAGGGAAAGGTTCAAAAAAGGAATCAAATGGAGAGAAGCGAGGAAAGGGCAACTAGAAGAGGATATGGAGAGGATGATGGAAGAGTTCAGAAAAGGACTAGAAAGAGGAAGAAAAGGAACTAAAATAAGCAAGAGGAAAGGGTGGTGGGATGAAGAGAGCATGAAGAAGAAGAAAGAAGTGAGGAAGGTACTAAGAGACTAGAGGAAAGGAAGGGTAGGGAGGGAGAGTTACAGGGAGGCCAAAAGGGAATATAACAGATTATGCGAAGCTAAGAAGGAAAAAAAAACGAAAGATTCGAAAGAGAAGTAGAGGAGGCAAGAATAGAAAGCGACGTATGGAAAATAATTAACAAGGAGAAAAAGAGGAGAGGGAGGGTGAAAACGGGCATAAAAAAAGAGGAGTGGAGGAAGCACTTCGTGAATCTACTGGGGGGATCAGAGGAAAAAGTGGTGCTGGGAGGAGAAAGAGACAGAGAACGAGACGAGGAAGCGAAGAAATAAGGAAGGCGGTGGCGAAACTGAAGGGGGAGACGAGATTCCCAACGAGGTGTAGAGATACGGAGGAGAAGAGGTCCTGGATTGGGCATGGGAAGTATGCAACAGAGTATGGAGGGGAGAGGGATGGCCGGAGGGGTGGAAGGAAGGGATAATAGCGCCCATAAAAAAGAAACGGGATGGGACAAGGGCAACGGACTACAGGGGGGTGACACTACTGCCCACGCTCTATAAGATATACGCGGCGATTTTAACAGAAAGGTTGAGAGAGGAAGCGGAGGAAAAGAGAATGGTACCGGCAAATCAGACAGGGTTCAGAAGAGGGATGGGAACAGTAGACAACATATATGTGCTAAATTATCTAGTGAACAGGCAGATAAAGAGGGAAAAGGGAAAAGTGATAGCATTCTTCGTAGACCTAAAGGCAGCGTTCGATTCAGTGGACAGAGGAGTGTTGTTAGAGGCGCTAAAGCAGAGAGGCGTAAGAGAAGGTCTAAGGATAAGGATAAAAGAGATACTAAGGGAAACTAGAAGTAGGGTAAGAACAGGCGAAGAGACAACTGAACCATTCTGGACAGCGAGAGGGGTAAGGCAGGGGTGTCCACTAAGTCCGCTGCTGTACAACTTATTGACAGCAGATATGGAAGAGAAGATGAGCAAGGGGGAAGGAGGGGGGATAAAAATTGGAGGGAGAAAAATTTATACACTGGCTTATGCAGATGATGTTGTGGTGCTAGCGGAAGAGGGAGGGGATATGAGGGCGTTATTAGGAAGACTAGAAAGATACCTGGAGGAGAAAAAACTAGAACTGAACCAGGACAAATAAAAAATAATGAGGTTCAGGAAAGGAGCAGGGAGATGGGAAAAGATGAGCTGGTGGTGGAAAGGAAAGAAAATAGAGGAGGTGGACAAGTTTAAATACCTAGGATATGTTTTTAGAAGAAACGGAGGAAACGAGCTGCAAGTAAAGGACAGAATCAGCAAGGCCGGAGTAGTGATGAGACAAATATGGGGGATAGGAAAAAGAAGATTTGGGAAAAACTGGAAGAGAAGAATTTGGCTATGGGACAGGCTAGTATGGACGATCGTAGCTTACGGAGCAGAGATATGGGTGTGGAGGGAATGGAAGGAGATAGAGGCACTACACGAGAGGTTCCTAAGATGGACACTAGGAGTGGACTGGCGCACACCAGGATACCTGCTGAGAGAGGAGCTGCAAAGGTGGAAATTGAGAATAAGAACGGGAAAGCTGGCTTGGGGATATGAAAGAAAACTATGGGAAGAAAGAGGGGGGGAGTTAGCCAAGAGCTGCTGGGAACAGATAATCAGTAGCGAAGTAAGGAGGGGAGAGAAAAGCAAATGGGAAGAGGAAAGAGGAAAGTTCTTCTCGGAAAGGGGGTGGGGAATAGAGAAATTAGAAGAAAAAAGGAGCAGTGGCGAGATGGGGTATGAAGAGTTCGAGGAGAAAGACAAACAGATGTAGGAAGAAGAGAGAAGGGAAAAGATAATAGATTCGAGGTATAACAGATGGTACAGAGTTATAAAGGAACCGGGGATACCGAAATACCTAGAGAAAGGATGGAGGGAGGAAAGGTGGAGAAGAGTGGCCAGATTTAGACTCGGAAACGAAGTGAACGAAGCAAAATACTGGGAAAAGGAAGAGAAAAGGAAGTGCAGAGTTTGCGGATGGGAGGAAGAAACTTGGGAACACGTCTGGGAAAGATGCACCGCAAGGGAAGAAAGAACAATAGTATGGCAAGAGAAGGTGCAACAGCTGCTAGGGGGAGACGGAGAAGGAGAAGCTTGGATGAAAGAAATACAGAAGTACAGGAACGAAGAGGAGAGGGAGAACACAAAGTAGGAGTAGGAATAGGAATGGCAGAGGGAGCCACAGAGGAAACGCAGCGCAGGACGTGAGACAGGTTAAGCCGGGTATCCACCAGTATCAAACGCCCGTATCGTATCACCGTTCCGAACCCTTTTGAATAGGCAGACGTTGCCTCGTTGCATGCAACGGCATGCTGCGGCGCGGACAACATTTCTTCGTTTCTTGATATAAACGGTTAGGCAATAGGACTGGGCCACTACAGGCGAGGAGTTTCGTTTTGCTGCGTGGCGTTCCAAAGGAACGGAGGCAACGGATCCATCCGAAAAATTTGTCGATTCTTTGCTGTTGCATCGAAGGAAAGGTTCATGCGTTGGCACTTGACATAGCGTTTCGTGCCGTCACTTGGGTTTCAATTTATTTGAAATCTTGCGGTATTATTGGATTCATTTCAAAAGCGATTAAATTATTTATGAATTTAATCTAATTTAATTTAGACAAATTTTATCGTCTAAATATATTTAAACAGATCAATTATCTTCGGTGCTACGCTGTACATAAAAGAGCAATGTTAATAATCACCTGTGTGATTATTGAAAAAGGACAATGTTAATTTTCCAGAGATTTTTCCGTTGCCGAGTATCGAAAGTTCTATTGGTCTGTGATACGGAGGCGAAGGAACGGGTCGATCCGAAAATTGTCGGTTTCTTGTCGTTCAAAGGATTGGTTCGGAAACCACTTGAAACGTAAAAACAACATACCCAGGCGAAGGCCCGAAAGGCTATGTCAAGTGGAAACATGACACTTGAGGCACGAGATAATATGATTTGGAATTGGATACATCAGTGAGATAATACTAATGCAACGACTGAACTTTGTTATTTTTCATTTTTTTCTTAAAAAAACTGTTACCAAGATATTTGTGACGTTTTTCTGATTAAAATGATACCAAACACGATATGGTTTGGATAATTACACTAAAGAAACAGCATGCAGCAAATCGAAACTTCTCGCCTATAGGAGTTTATTTTAAGACACGAAGAACTATTGTCCGAGCCGTAGCACGCCGTGGCATGCAACGAGGCAACGTCTGCCTATTCAAAAGGGTTCGGAACGGTGATACGATACGGGCGTTTGATACTGGTGGATACCCGGCTTTACTGGTGGATACCCGGCTTTAGAGAAGCACGTGCGCTAGAAAGAGTACAGCAAAAGAAATGGTGCAAAGAAGTGCGAGGATAACAAACAGAGAGTAAAACGGTAGGAGAAAAGAGGAAAAGAAGAGAGATGGAAGATATAAGAAACATAGGTGAAGAGATAAGAATGTTGAGAGAGGAGGTAATAAACCTGAGAGAAGACTTGAGAAGATGGAGGTTAGAAGAGAGAAGAGCAAAGGAAAAAGAAAATACAAGAGAGAGGAAGAAAGAGAGGATGGAGATACCTCAGAGGAAGAGACAGAGGGAAAGACCAAAGAAAAGGAGGAAGAGGACAACAATGGAAAAGGAAAAAGAGAGGAGAGAAGGGGAAAGATACAGAAAGAAGAATGTCAAGAAGAACCAGAGAAGAAGAAAGAGGGAGAGTGGGAAAGCAGAAAGGAGGAAAAGGAGAGAGTGGAGGAAAAGAAAGAGTGGGAGGAATAGATACATATAAAATGACGAAGGAGGCGGAGGAAAGAAGAGAGCGCTGGATGAGGGAAGAAGAAAGAAGGAAAAATATAAGAAGAGGAAAGAGCCTGGTGTGGAAAGGAGTGAAAGGGGAAAACATAGAAGAGAGGCTGAAACATATTAAGTTAATCCTAAAGAAGGAATTAGGAGAAAAAGTGCTAATAAAAAGTGCAATAGAAAGGGAAGGGGAGGGAGGACGGGTAATAGTAATCACGGAGCTGGAGGAAGAGGACAACAGAAAAGAGATGGTATGGATGAGAAATGGGATATGGGAAAGGTGGAGGGTGGAGGTAGATGAAGATTTAAGCAAGGAAGAAAGAAGATTCAAATGGATAATAAAAGAGAAGGCAAAAAAGGAAAGGGACGCAGGAAGGAAGGTCATGTTCAATAGCAGAAGAATATGGGTGGAGGGGACGGCAATAAAGTGGAACGAGGAAAAGAAAAACTGGGAAAAAATAACCCTGAGGGAAAGACTGGAAAGGACAACGAATTAGGAGAAAAGCAGAGAGGAAGAGGAAAAGAAGAAGAGGTAAAGCAAGAAGTTTCAAAGGCCAAGAGAGAATGCAGAGAAGTGAAAGAAATTAGAAGAAGAGGACAGAGAGGATAAAAGTGTGCGCAAAAGAAAAAGGGAGAATGATAAATCTAATTTTGGTTCTGTTTTACAATTTCTGAAAGCTGATATTGTATTTGTATTCTTAACAAAGTAGTAAGTTTATTTTTGATACGAATATTAGAGAGTAGAAGCCCAGTGAGCTACGCTTTTTGTTTATTTGTTTATTTTTATTTTATTTTTATTTTTATCTCTGTTTTTATGTTCTACCTTTATTTTTATATTATTTTGTATTCTATTGTATTATATTTTATTTTACTGCTATTTTCTTCAGGTTTTCACTTTGTTTTCATTGTATTATGGTTAATTCTTTAGTTACCATTTAGTTAGGAAGCAGATAGCAGGAGTGTTAAGGATATACATATATGTTTTTTCTTTATTTTGTATTTTTACATTATTTTATAGAGATAGATATAGATATATTTTTGTAAGCACTAACAGGTGCCGAAACTAAAAACAAAGATTATAATAAAGAAAAAAAAAAAAGAATGTTAGGAGAAATGTAGAAGGAAGAGGAGGAAAAAGGTGTAACAGGTTTGGGTACGCTCCTGATAAAAGCGCCTCAAAAACCCGTAAGGGAGTTGAATAAATTCAATACAATAATACAAATAATAATAATAATAATAATAATAATAACAATAACAATAACAACAATAACAACAACAACAACAGCAGCAATAACAACAATAACCGCGATTACAGCAATAACAAAAATAACAACAATAGTAACAACAGTACCAATAACAATAATAATAATAATAATAAGAAGAAGAAGAAGAAGAAGAAGAAGAAGAAAAATTAAAAATAAAATGCTATATTGCGGCCATTACAGCCGCGACCACGACCGCCTCCATTCCCATTCCCGCGACCGCGGCCATGGCCGCGGCTGGACCATGGCGCTGTTTCCCGCTGCAGCCGTTTCATTGTTTTCCTGTATTCGCGAATTAGCGCTTGTTTTGCTCTGTATGACTGGAAAAATAAATATTATGTTATTATTCACAAACAATGAATACCAGAAAAATCGTACGAACAGGAAAGTAAAAAAACTACTTATGTTTTGCTCCTCAGGCTCATATAAGTCGTTCAGCTGCGACTGGTGTGGCTGATACGGCTGCGGATGTGGTACTGGGTCCGGCTGCAAAAATAAGTATTATGTTATTATGTGTAAACAACGAATAGCAGAAACAACGTCTAAACTAGAACGCAAAAAAAAGGACTTACTGTATATCCTGCCGCTTGTACGCGCGGCGGTTGCTGTTCCGCAAGTGGTACAGGGTGCGCCTGCAAAAATAAATATTATGTTATTATGTATAAACAAAGAATAGCAGAAACAACGTCTAAACATGAACGCAAAAAAAGGACTTAGTGTATATCCTGCCGCTTGTACGCGCAATTCAATTAGAAATGAATATCATTGATGTGATGGGTTAGGAAAGGCTGTATATGTAAATTCGGCTGCCGGAAAGCGGCCAGCAATGTTTTTCTGAAATAATAATAAATTAATTATCAAAAGAAGTGTAAAAAGAAATTCTAAGAAATGAACAAAAGCTATTAAAAATGCGTATTATATATTATTTAAATAAAAGCGTTGCCGACCGCCTTACGGCGGCCGGATGTAGATATATACCGTAACCTAACTTATTACATCAATAACATTCACTTGTAATTGAATTTGAATAGACATTTCTTGGAGTCTGGTATATGTAGTTGTGAACGGAACCTTTACTCCTGCTCGACACTCATTTCTAAAGGGAAGGTAAGTGGCAACCAATCTGACGCGTATGTATGCTGTCACAAATGAACAACTATAGGTAGAATTCAATGCACCTGTATCGGCAGCTTTCTGCGAATATCTCGGAAACTAAATGAGACCACTCTTTATATGTATACAAAAAGGTTTTGAAGAAATCGATTTTCAGTCATTACATGCTAAATCGATCACTTTTTGACGTTACCATCAGTGACGAGAAATGAAAATTGGCGTCACAATGAGCTGGAAAAGGACGCGGTGTACCCCTGTTTCAGGTAGGCGAGTCGTCCGCTAATATGGTCGCTTATCTATCCCGCTGGTCTCAAAGCAATACCAGCAGACCTCGTAATGACCCCATTTATACCTGGAGAACTATATTAGTAACCATTCTTGGCCAATCATATTTTTCAAAAAAAGAATAGAATATCATATCCGGAAATCGGGAAGGACGTATTTATTCTGCAGTTTTACCAAAACAAAAAAATAATAGCAACAAAAAATAATGATAGAAATAATGATCTCATGATATATGGGTTGAAAATCGTTATCATAGTCGATAGAACGTCGCGTGAAAAAGAAATTCACGCGTCAAAATCTATCGCCTCTTCCAGGCTCGAACATCCCATTCTCCACGATACATTATATTGTTGCGAACCTCGCTTGTATGTATGTGTGTGATATCATGTGAATTTAGCCGCAAGCTTGTAATCACTAGCGCTGAATGAAATGTAATATGGCGACGATGCCATAAGAGTATGACTGCAGCATGTCTGCATTATGTTATATCAACACTCATAAATTAGGAGCCAAAATTCAAAGGAATATACAAACAAGAGATAAGATACTGTAAAACTTTCAACACGGGTGATCGTGCTGGGAGAGAGTTGGAAATCCGGAGAAATAGGACTGTCACACTTGAAATTTCTAAAGAGCTAATTTATTGCGGACCGTATCTAATTCGTTACTCGTAACGAAAATCATGTTGGTTCTTGAAACTGTCGAAGTCTCTTCGACATCCTGTTTATCTACAGAGGGTCGTAAATTCTCTTAAGGGTTGCCTTGGCTCGCTAGCGCGAGACCTTTTGTTATCTTACGTTTTCTCTGGATCCCACGCTTTCTCTTAGCACGTGTGCACAGAATCGTTCTCGAGTCTTGGCGGAGCACCACCATCTTCCGCTCGCCCAAGGGTGGACCGAAGCCAGGAAGAGGGACCGCCTCCGGACAAGGATGGGCCCCTCCACCATTGGACCAGGGATGATCCTGAGGGAGGATTCAGGATCCAGCGAGGAGGGGATGGCAGCCAACTTCGATCGAGGATCTTCACCGCCAAGCTCAGAACGATTCAAAGCTTCAACCCGTCTAGATACACTTCGTGAAATAAAGAAATACAAACTATTATTTTTCCTTAAAAATAAAGTGTACTTTATTAAAACTCGCGCCGCGAGCAGAGTGCTTTAGCGCTCCACGGGCACCTTACCCACGTAGCATACATCCAAAAATCCCTAGACACCTGAAATCCACGCGCAACAATATCATCGTCGACCGTTCGGTCGACGCACACAGATTCAGATACCCAAGCTGAGAATGAGTGCGCGGTCGAGCGTAGAAAACGAACGAACTGCGCCCTACAGAATAAATCAGGAACTAAATTTCTGGTCTGTTTTACCTTGTTGACGTCTTTCGCGAATGAACAGTCAACGAAATCGTAGTTCTCAAAATACTTCTTCCTGGAGACTTGTACATCATCCCTTGAGTGCTCGTTTTATTCTATCCGACCCAAAGAATATTAGTCTGGTGCCTATTTGGACAAACTATTGGCAGAAATATTTATATTACGAATAAATCAATGTAGGTGAGTCCGATCCGCCATTTTCTTGACCATTGACAGACAGCAATTTCAATATTTTATAACTTTCTGATAACCTTAAGGTGATGCGAGCGTCGAAAACTTTACCGACAGTCCCTAGAAAAATCCCTAGACGCGAGTTCTCAAAATACGTCCTCATTTCTAAACAGAATGTAACAAAATTTGAGGGACGTGTTCAGGAGGCTCTAAAGAATATTAGTCTGGTCCTTATATTATCCAAATCGTCAAAAAGTTATAAAATATTGAAATTGCTGTCTGTCAACGGTCAAGAAAATGGCGGATCGAACTCACCTAGATTGATTTATCCGTAATATAAACATTTCTGCCAATAGTTTGTCCAAATAGGCACCAGACTAATATTCTTTGGGTCGGATAGAATAAAACGAGCACTCAAGGGATGATGTACAAGTCTCCAGGAAGAAGTATTTTGAGAACTACGATTTCGTTGACTGTTCATTCGCGAAAGACGTCAACAAGGTAAAACAGACCAGAAATTTAGTTCCTCGTTTATTCTGTAGAGCGCAGTTCGTTCGTTTTCTTGTGGGGATCAGCCTGCGCACAACCCACTCAGCGAGAGTGGGGATAGAGAACTAACGAGAAACTAGCGCCATGTTATCTTGCACCGTCCTTCAAGTCGAACCGGCCTGTGGTTAGAAGGCGAGAATAAAAGATCTCAGATATAGTAAAACCAAGTTTTTCTGTTTTATTCGCCACCCTGAAAGGCAGTGGTGGGTCCGACGTATCACTCCGACTCAATTTGGGTGCCTTGATACCCACATTCTACGTTCGACCGCGCGCTCATTCGCAGCTCGTATATCTGAATCTGTGTGCGTCGACCGAACCGTCGACGACGATATAATGTATCGTGGAGAATGGAACGTTCGAGCCTGGAAGAGGCGATAGACTTTGACGCGTGAATTTCTTTTACACGCGACGTTCTATCGACTAGGATAGCGATTTTCAACCCATATGTCACGAGATCATTATTTCTATCATTATTTTTGGTTGCTATTATTTTTTTTTTTGGTAAAACTGCAGAACAAATACGTCCTCCCCGATTACAATGATTTTTGGACTATCATTTATATGTACAGGAAAAAGTTGTTTAAAATATCGATTTCTATAATATATCCAAAAATCAATAGGCCCCGGCATTTTAGTGAATAGTAAAGATTCAATGAAAACGAAAAACTCATCCCTACTACTGGAGGGTGTACTCCTTGAGATGCCGGGATGTTCGCTCGCCGAGTGGTGTAATATGATCTGGGCACATCTGGGATCGGATATATCAGTGAAGTACTACTGATGCAACGACTGAAGTTTGTTATTTTTCATTTTGTTTTATAAAACTTTTACCAAGATATTTGTGACGTTTTTCTGAGTAAAATAATACCAAACACGATATGGTTTGGACAATTTTTGGTAATTATTGAGATTAGATTACACCTCACCGATTTTGATGAAATTTAAATATGTTGTAAAATTAGACATTTTGAACAACTTTTTCCTATACATATAACCGCCGCTCGGCCTTAGTTTTCGAGATATTTTCGAAAAACTGTCAAAACTAACACATTGAATTCTGGCCATCCGTGTGCGTCCGTGACAACGTACGCATTAGTGTGAGATCGCCGCTTTTCTACTGTTTTTGCAGGCAGCAGCACGGCGACCGACATCAATATATACATACATATATTACGGGTGGGCTTAAAAATTAAATTTAACTAATTTTCATGATTTTGAATCCTCGTAAGTGTGTCTGGTCGCCGTTAGGCGACCAGAATATCACTTCACCCTAACCTAACTTAATTGACTGATTAGGTAGAGTAGATTGGGTTAGGTTAGGCTATATTAAATTCCCAGCTGCCATCATAGCTACGATACATTGAAATCATAAATGCAGAAGTACACAAGGTATATATTGGTCATTGGTCGCCGTGCTGTTGCCTGCAGAAACAGTAGAAAAGCGGCGATCCCATACTCATGCGTACGTTGTCACGGACACACACGGATGGCCAGAATTCAATGTGTTAGTTTCAACAGTTTTTCGAAAATATCTCGAAAACTAAGGCCGAGCGGCGGTTATATGTATAGGAAAAAGTTGTTCAAAATGTAGAGTTTTACAACATATTTAAATTTCATCAAAATCGGTGAGGTGTAACCTAATCTCAATAATTACCCAATTTTTACTTATAATAGTATTTGCAATTTCTGAACTCTGTCTTCTAAACAATCAGTTCCATGGCACTAAACTATGTGGTGTTTGGTATCATTTTAATCAGGAGTTTTTCACAAACAATTTGGTAAAAATTTCATAAAAAAAGAACTCACAATAAAGAAGTTTTAATCTTAAGTTTTAATCTATGTTTACATGCGGCTCCAGCCAAGCGTGAACATAGAAAGGGAGAGATAGTGGAGGAGATAGAGGTCCAAGAATTCAAAGAGAGGAGCCGAAACGTATCGGCGTGACTAATACTAATTCAACGATAAAACCTTTTTACTTTTGACTTTTTCACAATGAAACATTTATGTACTAATGCATTGGTGAGATTTTTCTGATTAAAATGATACCAAACATGATACAATTTGGACTAATTGCCTTGACGCCCTCGCTAATAAGCCTATGCTCCAACAGTGCATACATTAGTATTCTCCTATTCTGTCGGAAAGGGCAAGATTTGTAGGAATTCGGAGTACAATATCGGGACATATTATTTTTTTTAAAAAACTAACCTTAGGCATTCGATTTGCAGGAATATTCTTCCCTTGGTTATGTTATATTACAAGAAATGTATATATAATATTTGGGTGAAGGAGTTATGTCATTCATACATTTCCTAGGTGATGTATGCCGTATCGTATTTTATACTTTGGCGGTGGCATACATAATATAGCTATCGTAGCATCCGTGTGTCATTTAGATGTATGCGAAAAGTGATGTAGAATAGCATGCCGTTAGTTGGATGTAATAACTGAGGTGGCGCTGAAATCAGTTTCTGTTCGGTCTAATTTTCGATGCAACGTTGACTGTTTTACCGACGCGGAATTCGAAGTTCGGCCTCGACGCTCGCATTACCCCAGCTTAGAAATAAGTTGCGACTCTGAATACCGGCCTTGGAGGTTGCGCGTTCGAAACCTCTTTTTACAGGTTGAAATTTTTGTTTTCTTTAAAAAGATTTTTTCCATGCAATTTGCTTTTGATTTTAAAAGGAAACTCTTAATTTAATCACCACGTCTGTTTATTTTTACAATCTTCGCGTTCGCACTATCTCACTCTTCTACTGCTTTCGCCCTTTTGCATTCGTACATATATACTCTCATCTCACTCGCTCTCCTTTCGCTTCTCTTTCGCACATCATTCAACCAATCACTCATACCTTACACCTGTCGTTGGACTTTCATTTGCTCTCACTCATTCGGCGAGCATTCTATTCCCATTCAAACATCCTTTCACTACAGAAATACTGGTAAAAATATTTGTGTATTAAAAAGTATGGTGTTTTTGGTACAGTGTATTGCTCGCGTCTGGAAGTAACTTTGCATATACATATACGAGTAAAATAATTTACTCTTAATGGGAGATCTTCTTTCTTGTATCAGTTTCTTTAACACAGGAGTAAATGCAAGCATTGAATAACAGCAAATGAAATGAAACAGTTTCATCTTATTCGTTTTTCGTTTCTTTCCTTTTTCTCTGAAACCGTTAGAGGTATTAAAAAACTTTATAAGCAACAGTTATTCGCCTTAAGGTATAGTATCTTTTTATGCCTCGACGAAAAATTGTTTAAACAATTACAAAAAGTTATAAACGATAAAGTTTAAAGACTTGAAAATGAAGATAGAAAATGGTCTATTGTTGCACGTTGCTAAGAAGTAATCGAGGTATTCGAACGATGGGCGGTTTCGCGCTGTCTCGGCGTAAGCGAAACGACAAGGATAACATTCGACGAGCCTCGAGTCAGAGTGAAATGGGGCGGAACAAGGACGACAGTTACAGTGCGAGAGAGAGGTTCTTATGCAGATTCCGGTTCGATATGGAATCACGGCATGCGTTCGCAGTTTTGTGCACCATCCTATATGGCGGAAGGAGCCACCTTCGGTGTCCGAGGCTCGACGCGATTAATTATTTCGACAACAGAGTTTTTAATCGTACTGATTATATATTTTACTCGTTGAGGAATGAACCGCCTCACTTCTCCGATAAGCATTTATTTGAAAAAATTTCTTTTCTCCTGAAATACAAAGGTATTTCTCATGCGAACGAGGCATAATGGCTGCGCGCTCGCGCGTGACCCGGTGGTAGGGACACCTTCCCCTTTAGTGCTTTTTCACTAGACGAACGGACACTATGATTGATATTGTGTACTATTTACATCTATATAATTGAGCCTAATTAGCAGATGTAATCACATTGATCAATCACACATCACGACCAACAGTAAGTGTGAACTGAAGTGAGGCGCAACCAATCAAATTGCGTTATTCTCACGGGACTTTTTGTAAACGGTAGACAGTATGACGTAGTAAGGAATAGTAGAGGGGGAATATTACCCGAAATAGGAATATAACGAACAGTATTTTTTTACGACTGATCACTTTACTACATATATAAATAAATTCTCCATTATTATAATGGTTCCTTTTCTATATTTCACCAAAGTACCGATGCACTTTCAAAATGTCTTAGCATTTTTCATAATTCCTTAATTCTGGGTGTATAAATCGTATAATATCACAGCCGACTGTGATAATGTATATAGGTATAGGCTATGTAGAAGTAGAGGGGATATAAACGTCACACGTCCCAGTTTGCGTCCCTACCTTGCCCTACCTCGGGCAATCCTAGAGTAACCAATGCGAGTATCCCTGGATAAGGATGTGTTACAAGTATAGGCAACTAGACTAAATCAATTTTCAGTAAAAATCAAATTCCAAATCACTATTATAAATACAATATGTTTGCTAATAAGTGTCAGATCGTTTTGAGCAGTCGAACATTACCACGGAAATTCTTCAAGGGTATTTATTATACTTTTTACATTATGTTATATACTTCTTGTTACATATTAGTTACTAAAAATTTGAAAACAGCTTCAAGAAAAGAATCAATCTGCACATGTTACACCAACAAAATCTATAACTCGTTTTCTTTTGTACATTTTCTTTTTGCCGGTTTATACATTCATTTTTAATAAATAATTTAGAAAAATTTTGAATAAATAAACCAACAATTAGAATGGCAAATCATAATATTATTGATATCATGTGTCAGTACAAGAAGATTTGTAACTTATTGTTAATAATAATAACATAATTTAATTTTAAATATATTGATGAGTATGAAAAAAAAATTAATTGAGTATCTTAAATTTAACTTGTTCTTGAGAGATACATATTTATCTTTTGTAAATATAGATGTATTGTTTTTTAATCCATATACATTGCTTATCTTATCTGAAAATCGTACGATTAGGCGAAATATCGTCGTTTACATATACATATTTGGTAACAAGCTTGTTTATTGACCTTGTACTTATCTTAAATTTATCTACACCTATGCCTTTTATTAATTTAACAAATAAACACGTGGTTGGTAACAATGATATAGTAGATCATCTATTAAAAATTTATTTATTAAAAAAAATCTCTTAAAATATGTAATATTTTATTTCTATTGAATAATATTCAAAAATATAAAGTATTTGTTACAATTAAAATTATTTATGATAATTTTATTATCATTTATTATTAATAACAGTTACTATTATTAAGGTGCTTCTGAAATTTTGCGTTCTGAAATTTGAAAGCTTGAGGTTTGAAATTTGAATTTTGAAGTCTAAATTTAAAAATTTTTAAATCCGAATTTCCAAAACTCAAAATTCTAATTAACTAATTCCAGTTCCACCAAATTTTTAAATTAAAAAATGTTGAAATCTGAGTTTTACTCAGATTAGTCAGAATGACTCTGTATTTGGTAAACGAATTAATTCTACCTGATAATAGATACAAAATATTGCACCTGTTAAATCCAAAACACTCGTATTTTTTATACAAAATGATTTGACATGAAATTGTTAATAAATAATAAATAATAACGAAATAATAAAATATAAACCTTACAGTGTATAGCGAGTATAGTTTGTACAAAAGTACGTCAGTAAGTACATCAACCAATTATCTTTAACTGACATCAATGAACCTAAATGCTCGATCTATTAAACGTTAGGGGTTCGGTAACGTGATTTAATCCAACGTTATAGTAAACTGTTGTTAATTTTTCGTCTGCTACGGCTCTCATGCTATTCTTTTCTTTTATGGCTTGTCGCCGGAGATTAGGAACAGCCGCGAGGCTCGAAAAATCGTGTCTATAGAGAAATTTTAATGTACTTCAAATTGAATATCATTATATAGCATGTTTTACACAAATACCAGATCACGTTTTTATTTGGTTTGATATAGCACATACAGTATCCTGGAAAAGATGTTTAACCAGCACTTCATTTTTGGAAGAACCAAAAAAGCCAATAGTTTTGACAGAAGTTCCTGGACCGCAATCATGTAGTTTATTTCAAGAACTCAATGCAATGCAAGTATGTGGAAGAATTTTTAATTATTGTGAAAATTTCAATTCATACCATGTTCAGGTTTCTTTTCATGCATCAGTGGTATCTGCTTATTATGATCACTTTGGGGCTTGCAATTTTTGATAATATTAAACAGAGAATAAAAGATGTTCATTATTGAACTCAGTTTATTACAAACAATTATGACAATATGATCCTCATTCACTGCAACAATATACTTTGAAAAGATAAAGGTATGATTTAAGAAAAGATCTATGCACTTATTTTCTGAAAATTCTTAAGAGAACTCTTTAAGAGGTATATTTTGGTTAAATGTAAATTTCGAAGATAAAATCTATTTAGTATGAATTTGCTAAGAATTCTTAATATTTGTCCCCAACTATAATTATTGCAACTGATAACAATAGTCGATTATAATAGGCAGATTAGTATTAACTAATTTTATATAGAGTATTTTGAAACTGACTGATTATGATAACAATAACTGATTGATAACATTATTTATGATTTTAATAACCAGATCCCACTGCATATTTAATACATAAGTATTTATTGTCTCTTATGACTGCATAACAGAAAGAATTGAATAGTGTATGACATTTAATCTTTTCTAAATATGTATACTAGAGATGAAATGGGTTATGTTGAAATCTATGACTGCAGCAGGCCTCTTCCGTACAATTCTTCGCAGACTATGAGAAATCAGCAGGTAACTATATAGTGGATGTTGATGGAAATGTTCTGCTCGATGTTTACATGCAAATTTCATCAATGCCTTTGGGTTACAATCATCCAGCTATGTTGAAAGTTCTCACAGATTCAGTTAATCAGGTAAATGTTAATAGAACTATTAATTCAAAATTTGAAACAGTGTTGAATAGAAGTTGTTTGGTATATGCATGACATTATGTGGAACTAAAATAAATAAATAGCGATTGAATAAAATAAAATATTGTTTAGAGAATTATAGCAAACAGGCCAGCATTGGGAGTCTTTCCTGGAAAGGACTGGCCGAACAGACTGAAAAATGTTTTGCTACATAAAGAGGTACATAAAATGCTTCATTTGATTAACTTATATAGTTTTACTCCATTTTTAAATACTTTAATGTATTCTTGTTGGAATACTAGGTGGAATACTGGGTGAGACCAGTCATCTCACCATTCTAAAATTATAAGATTATAAAACCATAAAATTATAGGATTATAAGATCGTAAAGTTATAAAATTAAAAAATTCCGCAATTTCAAAATTTCAAAGTATCAATCTTATAAATTTTCAAAATTATAAAATTATAAAAACTGGAGCGCAATGTTACGCGTACGAATATAATGTTTCAAGAACTAAGTTCTTACATTCGCACAAACGTCCGTGCGCGCAAAATTGCTCAAGTCAGTATGTGGCTTTATGTAGGTAAAAGTATAAATAAAAAACATTGAATAACATTGAAATTAAATTAGAATCAAATAATATTAAACATATAATACTGTTAGTTTTAAAATACCTCGTCCCCTCAGACAAAAAATCTTCTTTACACCCATGTCAATCACGTAGAATAATTTTTAACTAATATTATGATATTAACTAATAACTCATAACTATTATGAATTAACTAATAATATGAAATTAATACGTACAGGTAGCACCTACAGGAATGTCCCACATCACAACTATGATGTGTGGCTCTTGTTCCAATGAAAATGCATTTAAAAACATTTTCATTTGGTATGCTGAGAAACAAAGAAAAAATGCTCCATTTACAGAAGAAGAAATGAAAACCTGTATTATGAATCAAGTTCCTGGCGCTCCAAAATTTTCAATACTATCATTCAAAGGTAAATTAGTTCTCATTTATTTAACTGTATGTATTCGTTTTCTTTCAGTCTACATGACCCACAAGTAAAAATACATTTTCATATGTACAGTCTTGATCCGTAATAAGCAACAGTTTTCTGGCTCGAAGTAAGCAAATCTCTATCCCCTCTTCTTTGTTTGAAGTCGCCCGCAAAGTGAGAGGTCCGAAAAATGAGTGTGAAATCCGTAAAAACGAGAAGCCGATGTTTTGGGTAATAAATTGTCACGCTCAACTGAGCAGTGACATCGGTTAGTAGAAGAAGGATGGAATATATCTTATGCTTTCTCAATCTGGTATATTTGCCTCGAAATAAGCGAAATAATACGAGAATGAGAGGGCATGCTATATTCTATCCTTGTTCAAAAAATAACATCCTTGCTCGGCCGATCACTTTATGATTTGCCGCTACTTCGGATCTCTCACTCGTTTCTCGTGGTCTCTATCGTCCCGTTTAAGGGGGTAGACACGGGTAATGCAACGAGGTGACATTACCGGCAAAAATGGGCCTAAAAAGGGGTTTACGGGAATACACTTTTCGTCCTTATATGAGAAGATTTGGGGCTGGGTGAGGGCTCATTCGAAAGAGGAAGGTCCAATGCAGGGCGGTCTGGTCATGGTTCAACAGGATTGTGTCGATATTTAATAATATGAGTGTCCAAAGTAGAGGAAGAATCAATTTTCCGCACATTAACGGATCACTCTAGTTAATCTGCACATTACCTACATAGGTAATCTGCAGAATAACTGATTTCCGCACTTTAACGGTAACATATATACTAATTAAGGAAGGGGTGATCTGGTTATTATTTAGATAATCGGGCTGGGCCCATTTGTTTCGGTGTCGGTTGGAGTGGTTGCAGTTGTTGTGTGATTACGGTGGACACACTGCTTTCCCAAAACACTTGGTTTTGTTATCGCTGGGCCTCTTGTTTATTTCAAGAACAAGCGGCCTGTTTGCCTAAAAGTTTTCCTTTCCAGATGTTAACGGTTTATTTCTTAAGAGATACATTTTGATATATACATATATATGATAAGAGATACGTTTGATAAAACGATCTGCCTACGTGACAGAGATTAAATTTTATTTTTTACATTTCATAAAAATAAATTGTTTTAAAATTTGAAATAATATAGCATACTATCACAACATGATTCAATAGAAAGTATAAACGAAGGAAGCAGCACTTATTTAATATTAAATAACTAAATAATATTAAATAACGTTTTGTTATTTATAGGTGCGTTTCATGGAAGAACATTAGGATCTCTTTCAACGACGCATAGTAAATATATTCACAAAATAGATATTCCAGCATTCGATTGGCCCATTGCTTCATTTCCTGAATATAAATATCCCCTAAATGAACACGTACAAGAGAATCAGAAAGAAGATAAACGATGTCTAGCTGAGGTTCATAACTGTCTTCTCTTTTTTAATAAAAAATGAATTTATTTACAGTTTATACTGTTATTGATATTTTATTAGATTGAAGAATTATTTGAGAAGTATAAAACTGAGAAGAAAATTCCAGTGGCTGGTGTAATAATTGAACCAATTCAAGCAGAAGGAGGTGATAATCATGCGTCTCCAGAATTTTTCCAACAGTTACAACAAATAACGAAAAAGGTAATATGTAATGGGAATTTACTAAGAATCCCTGTCATTTGTCCTGGTGCTTAAGGCCAGATCCACATTATCGGTTCACTCACGGTCCGGTCTCGGTCTGGTGAAATCTTGCCGTACGACTATATACACGCTATCGGTTCGGTTCGATAGTGTTAAGTCATGTATATCGATTTGCTCTCTGTCCGGTAAAATTTTACCATACCCATACTGCTATGCCACTTTCAAGCCGCTCTCGATCTGATAGTCAATTATAAAAAGTCTTTTTCGATTGTACTTTTGGCATTAGTAGATGCAAATTATAAATTTACTGCTGTAGATATAGGTTCATATGGAAAAAATAATGATGGTGGTATTTTCGCGAACTCTGCTTTTGGAAAAAGTTTACAAAGTTGCAAATTGAATGTTTCTGAGGATTCTCCGCTGTCAGAAACAAATACAATAGCACCTTACGTGATATTACGTGATGAATCATTTCCATTAAAGAAATATTTAGTGCAGCTTTATCTAGAATCAAAAAGTATAGAAGATATTGAAAAAAGTATATTTAATTATCGATTATGTAGAGGAAGAAGATTAGACGAGCGTGCATTTAGAATTTTATTACCTTCTGAGTTTATTGTAGAAGACTCATAGCTGATCCTGAAAATGCCACTACAATTATTTTAACGACATGCATTCCGCATAATATTATTAGAAATAGTTGATCTTAAATTGCGAAAAGAATTTGGAATACATTGAGACAAATCATGTAAACAACCTACAAAGACAAGGTGGAAATGTACAAGCTGAAGCGTTTCAAACGAGGAAAATATTCTTCGTGAGTAACCGAGACCGGACCGGGACTGGAGCGTGATCGGATCGGAGCTGGAGCGGACGCATAGTATAAATACTTTTAACTATATAGGGTGTCCCAGAACTGGGGTAGGAGCCGAAGAGGGATGATTGCTGAGTTCATTCTAAACAACTTTTTCCTTTGCCAAAATGTTGTTTAAGGCTTCGTTTTCGAGTTATTAACGAAAAACAGTGGCCAATCAGAGCGCGCCCTTAGCGCGGGCCGAACCACAAGAGTGTTGGGTATGCTCTGCGTTCAAACCGTGGTCGTGATCAAGTGCGTCGGCACCACGTCGGTGTTAATAGGATTCGTTGTTCATGAGCAATCAATAATTCGATACTATTATTTCTTTCTTTTTTTAATTCATTATTCGATACAACTTTTGCCCAACGAATCCTATTATACCGACGTAGTGCCGATGCACTTGATCACGACCGCGCATTCTGGCATACCCAACACTCTCGTGATTCGGCCCGCAATAACGGCGCGCTCTGATTGGCCAGTGTTTTTCGTTAATAACTCGAAAACGAAGTCTTTACCAACATTTTGGCAAAGGAAAAAGTTGTTCAGGATGACCTCACCAATCATCCCTCTTCGGCTCCTACCCCAGTTCTGGGACACCCTGTATAAGTATGGACCACCAGTTATGGTTGTGTGTATGTAATACGGATCAGCAGCGCTGCTTTTGATCAAGTGGCGGCTTGTAGTACTCGCTAGCCAAAATTGCACGCGTCGTTACTCGCTGATGCCACATCGTACCGCGTTCCAATAATAATTTGAACCTATTTTACTTTGATATATTTCATACTTTTGAATAACTATAAATAGTAAAATATGTTACATACAATAGCATTCTACATGCACTTATTTCTTTCATTTTAAAGTCCATTAATTTTTAGTTTATGTTGAGAATACAACAGCAAGGCTATCTGGATACATACATACAGTCACTCACAATGAAAATCGTCCACCCGCAACGGGGCGTATATTAGTCTAAATAAAACAATAAATACAAATAAAATACAATGATTGCGCATATTAAATTATTCTACATAAATAACTACATAATATACTCGAAAAGCAAAAGATTCTGTTGAATAATAATCGAGATATAACATTGTAAATAGAAACATGTCCGAAATGAACCTCACAGTGAAAATCGTCCACCTACAATAACGTTTGATAAATTGCAATAGTTAATTGATTTTGTAATTTTTAATGAGTGGTTCTTATAGATTTTTTTATGCTGAATCCGAATTTCTAAACCATTTTCATCTAACTTTTATAGTTTTCGAGATAATTAATGTTAAACAGAAATTGCAATTATTCAACTTTGGAATTGATTTATGCCTTTACAATAGCAGATATTCAGGTTGTTTTTTCACGTAATAATTCTGTGGAATGTACCGAATAAAATGATATAAATTGTTATTACATTATAGACATGTAAATATATTTAAATAATAATGGAAGTGGAAGGGACGCCTAAATCGCACGAACGTCGGCTGATATTTCCTATTATATTTCAGAAACTAACAATCTAGGAGAAAATTTAATTATATCACACGATAGAGAAACATTTTTGCTAAGTATAACATTAAAGCAATGTGTAAAAATTAGGTTTCTACTTTGAAATTTAAGCCTGATAACTTGGCATAGAAGGAAGGAACATACTCGCAAAACGTACACAACAAACAGGTCGACCGTAAGTATTGAGAACTACTGCTGTCACCGCTATAACGCCATAGCTAATAGATATGTAACAGATGGTGTTATAGCGGTGACAGCAGTAGTTCTCAATACTTACGGTCGACCTGTTTGTTGTGTACGTTTTGCGAGTATGTTCCTTCCTTCTATGCCAAGTTATCAGGCTTAAATTTCAAAGTAGAAACCTAATTTTTACATATTGCTTTAATGTTATACTTAGCAAAAATGTTTCTCTATCGTGTGATATAATTAAATTTTCTCCTAGATTGTTAGTTTCTGAAATATAATAGGAAATATCAGCCGACGTTCGTGCGATTTAGGCGTCCCTTCCACTTCCATTATTATTTAAATATATTTACATGTCTATAATGTAATAACAATTTATATCATTTTATTCGGTACATTCCACAGAATTATTACGTGAAAAAACAACCTGAATATCTGCTATTGTAAAGGCATAAATCAATTCCAAAGTTGAATAATTGCAATTTCTGTTTAACATTGATTATCTCGAAAACTATAAAAGTTAGATGAAAATGGTTTAGAAATTCGGATTCAGCATAAAAAAATCTATAAGAACCACTCATTAAAAATTACAAAATCAATTAACTATTGCAATTTATCAAACGTTATTGTAGGTGGACGATTTTCACTGTGAGGTTCATTTCGGACATGTTTCTATTTACAATGTTATATCTCGATTATTATTCAACAGAATCTTTTGCTTTTCGAGTATATTATGTAGTTATTTATGTAGAATAATTTAATATGCGCAATCATTGTATTTTATTTGTATTTATTGTTTTATTTAGACTAATATACGCCCCGTTGCGGGTGGACGATTTTCACTGTGAGTGACTGTATGTCTATTACATAAATTTCAATTTTAAGACATTGTAATCATTTCAAAAAATGGTAAAACAGTACTGTATGATTCATTATTTTTTCTTCTTTATCGGCCAAACCTGACTTAATGTTTACATCTTCTACCATTTAATCAAAAACAGCGTCCAAATGCTGATGTGCATTACATAGCAAAGCATTGCAAGGATAGGAAAAGTATGGATGACTGGCGGTCCATACTTATACATATAGTCAAAGATGAATACGCTCATAGATTTACATTGTATTATTTTACTAGACCGAGAGCACCTACCTGAACCTGGCACCCGATTTTGAAAAAATCAATTTTTTCCAATTGCATTGTATTCTCCTTCGTTTGTACCCGTTTGTACCACTTTTCTTTTCGTTTGTACCCTAAGGGATGAAAATAGCCTAGCACCCACTTTAACATTTTTTATTTCTTTCAACGCTAATTAAAAAAGAAACGTTTGTACCCGTTTGTACCACCTTCACTTTCGTTTGTACCCCAAGGGGTTCGTTTATACTGACTTTTGAAAAAAGCACCAAGGGTCAACTTCGCCATTTTTGTATATTTTTTATATTAATGACATAAAGACTATAAATATTGCGTAACTAGTATTACTAACTTCAAATCTACGACCTACAGTATTTCATCGTCTATGCGTTGGTCGGAAACTCTACACTGGCTCGTTAAAAGAAAGGAACTATTTGTGATGATTGAGATCTCTTATGTGCTGAGTAACAGAAAACATCGCAAACCTGTTTTCACCCCCATAACATGGACGATGGCAGATAAAAAAAAATACGTGTTGAATATTTTTATAAAACCTATATTTCCCCAAAGTTTCATCAAAATAGGCGTGTTACACTTCGATATGTTCCATTGTATGTGCTGTTGAGTCGCGAAAATAATTCTTTGTTGGAAACAGTAATGTTTTTCTCGGTAATTATTTAGATTATGCACGGCGGAATCAAATTTGATGATAAGTGAACAAGTCTTCTCAGATATATAGTGGTTAATATCATCGACAACCTCGATCATTCATTATCGACAATCTTGAACAGGTAGTCATTAGAAAATATTTAAAGGTACTTAATATTTAGAACAAATATACGCGTTAATGTTTAAACAATTAGAAAACAGCACCCACAAGGAGTTGTAAAAAATCTTCAACAATGCCAAAGTTATCCCTTGGGGGTTTTTTCAAAAAGCGGTACAAACGAACCCCTTCAGGTACAAACGAAACTGAAGGTGGTACAAACGGGTACAAACGTTTCTTTTTTAATTGGCATTGAAAGTAATAAAAAATGTTAAAGTGGGGTGCTAGGCTATTTTCACCCCTTAGGATACAAACGAAAAGAAAAGTGGTACAAACGGGTACAAACGAAGGAGAATACAATGCAATTGGAAAAAATTGATTTTTTCAAAGTCGGGTGCCAGGTTCAGGTAGGTACCGAGAGCGGACCGAGACTGGACCGTGATCGTATCGATAGTGTGAATCTGGCCTAAGGGGGTAGACACGGGTAATGCAGCTAGGTGACATTACTGGCAAAAATGGGCCTAAAAAGGGGTTTAGGAAGTTACGTTTTTCGTCCTTATATGAGAAGATTTTAAGCTGAATAAGGATTTATTCGAAAGAGGAAGGCTCAATAAAGCGCTCTTTGGCCACCATTTGATTCACAAAACTCTTTTAGTGACCTAAAAATACTTGGATTCTGCGTGTGTATTTTATTGTATTTTTGCTCTACTTTGGACACTCATATTATTAAATATTAACACAATCTCGTTGAATTATGACCAAAGCGCGCTGCATTGAACGAATGCATTGAAGGAGCCCTTAGACAGCCCCAAATCCTCTCATATAAGGACGAAAAACGTAATTTCCCGAACCTCTTTTTAGGCCCACTTTTGCCGATAATTTCACCTCGCTGCATTACCCATGTATACCCCCTTAATTGTCATAATTAGTAACAGTAGCCAAAATTTGATTATAATAGGTGGATTATTTTGAACTAATTTTGTATAATATTTAGGGATCAACTGATTATAACATTATCCGTGTTTATAATAATCAAATCTCATTGTAATTGAAAAGCAATATTATTTTATACGTAGATTGTAAAATATAATTTTGCATATTTTAGAATGGCGCAGCGTTATTGCTTGATGAAGTACAAACAGGTGGAGGTGCAACTGGAAAAATGTGGTGTCATCAACATTTTAATTTAGAATCTCCTCCAGATATAGTTACATTTAGCAAAAAAATGCAGTTGGGAGGATATTATCACCTTGAAGCTCTAAAGTAAGATTTTATAAAGTCTGAAGTCATGGGCGTAGCAAGTGGGTGACAGGGAGGGTCGCTTGCCCCCCCTCCCCCCGCGCTCTGGGAGAAGAAAAATGGTATTTGCCCTACCGTAGAGGAAAAAATTGGATTTTGCTCCCTAATTTCATTCTAGCTATAATTATAAAGTAATACTAATGCACATCGGAAGACATGCTATCAAAAGTGAGCGATTTGGCGTGAAATGGCTCGTACATAAATACGATGAAATTTGCCTTTAGATAAATTTTGCCTCTCCCTGGCTGATAACCTGACTACGCCTATGTCTGAAGTTTTATCAGACATGTAAGAATACATACAGGGTATATCCGTAACTCCTGGAAATGGGGGGTTGCTGGAATGATTCTGAACAACTTTTTCCTTTACCAAAATGTTGGTTGAAGCTTCGTTTTTGAGTTTTTAACGAGAAACACTGGCCAACCAGAGCGCGCATAGGGCGCACGCTGAACCATGATAGCGTTGGCTTTCAACCGTGCTCGTGGTCGTGAACAAACACATTGGCATAGCGTAGGTATCAAGGGAAGCGTGCGATAAATATTATATCGTCTTAAATTAAGAACAATTTGGAATTATTGGTTGCTCATGAACAACGAATAAAATAATGAATCGTTTATGTAGAATGAGTAAATCGAATTGATCCAACACTTTTATTCGATGTTCGATACGGATAAAAAAATATTTTGTAGTCACTTTTGAACAAAATGAGAAAACGAATACACGTTTTGTAAATCAAAATAAGTTTGCAACTAATAAAAAAAGGATTGAATGTAAATGATACTTAGCCATTCGTCTGTGAATGACCAAGCTGAAATGAAAATGGTTTGCAGTTACTGGGTCATTGTGTCGATCATGAACATTCGAGGAGGGAACACATTACAAAGAACAGTTGATCTCCAGACGAAATCATTGAACTCACTCAACCATACTGTCACTATCACCTTTCACCGAATTTCACTACGTGGTGCAAAAGGGTCCGATTCTTACAAGTAAATAAACATTTTTATTCACCGTCACGTTGCTATTGCACTGGACAGAAATGAAAAACATGTGATATTCCGCACTACTTCGTAACGTTTTCACGACGTTATTAGTCTTCCTTTCCAGCATCAAATGGGACTGCTAGCTTGAGCATCTGCGAGGTCTGTTTCGTTTTTTGTTATTTATACATTCGGAAATAGGGCATGGTTCGTAGCCATCAATCTGTTATTCTCGGTAACCGAGAGTAACCGAAAGAGACTCGAGTTGACCCTTTGAATATTGCTGAACGTAGAAAAGGACAAAGAGCGGAAAAGACTTCGCAACATTCAAACTGGCAGTGCTATTTGATGTTGGAAAGGAAGACCGATAACGCCGTGAAAATGTTACGGAGTAGTACGGAATACAGTATTGCTTCGAAATAAGCAACTCGCTATCCCCTCTTCTTTGTTTGAAGTCGCCCGTAAAGTGAGAGGTACGAGAAATGAGTGAGAGGTCCGTGAAAGCGCGAAGCCGATGTTTAGGGTAATAAATTTCACGCTCGACTGAGCAGTGACATTGGTTAGTAGAAGAAGGATGGAATATATACAGTGTGATTCTCTCGGAGCGTAACACAATAGCCGCCCCGCACAATGGAACCCTGCTGTGTTTGCGAAGACTTGGGTCCTCGACTTGACCTCCTGGGTCTTTTTACCCGCAAACACAGCAGGGTTCCATTGTGCGGGGCGGCTATTGTGTTGCGCTCCGAGAGAATCACCCTGTATAATGCTTTCTCAGTCTGGTATATTTGCTTCGAAATAAAGCATAGTGCGTGAATGAGAGGGCATGCGATATTCTATCCTTGTTCAAAAAATAACATCGCTGCTCGGCCGATCACTTTATCATTTGCCGCTACCTCGGATCTGTCACTCGTTTCTCGCGTTCTCTATCGTCCCGTTTCGAGAACTAAGTCAATCCGAATAGCATATGTACCTGCTTCGAAATAAGCAACTGTTCGGTCCCGAGCCACTTGCTTATTTCGAGGTAATTCTGTATTACATACTTACATGTTTTTCATTCGTGTCCGGTGCAATAGCAACGTGACAGTGAATAAGAATGGTTATTTACTTGAAAGAATCGGCCCCTTTCGCACTACGTAGTGAAATTCTGTGAAAAGTGATAGTGACCGTGTGGTTGAGTGAGTTCAATGACCCCATCTGGAGATCAGCTGTTCTTCGTACAAGGGGGAGGGGTTTTAGGATAGTAAGGCCACTCGTGGGTGGTACGAGTCCTACACTGCCCGGGCGTCCCTTAGCCGAATAGTGCGAAAGGGGCTGCTCCGCGCGTACGTAACAACTATATTTCCCCTTTAGCAAATAAAAAAAAAAGGTTGGGTTAGGTGGAGTACCTTCGAGAATCAATTTATGACATTATTTGTGATAATTATCTCTAGTTAAGTCTAGTTTACGGGCTAATTACTAGTTACCTGTATCTCTGAAATGGTTGGAGATCCAGCTGTGTAATTAGTCTTAATCGATTCCTCGTGTGCTAAAATCCCATATATAGACTCTCATCCACTAAGGGTAGGAGGCCTTTCGGAAGTTTCCCCCAATCCTTTTTTTACTATTTGTAAACTTATTTTGATTTCCAAAACATGTATTCGTTTTTCTCATTTTTTTTTTTTAAAGTGACTACAAAGTATTTTTTTTATCCATATCGAACATCGAATAAAAGTGTTGGATCAATTCGATTTATTCATTTTATATGAACGATTCATTATTTTATTCGTTGTTCATGAGCAACGAAGGTTCAACTTTTCTTCGGGGACCTAAAACTGATGGCCTTTTTTTTAATCGTCTTGAATTATTTAACGAGTAGAATCTAAAAATCCAAGTTTCAAGACGCGGAATTCACCGATTCAGAAGTTATGCGTGTGTAAAACTGAGCGTTTTTAGCGTATTTGAGCAGGTTATTTCGACGCTATATTGGCTTTTATCTGTAATATGATTGGTCCGTAGAAATGAGTATTAAAAATACTCTCGACTTCCGCTTACCTTATTTAAAAAGCATAGTGCCTTCTGATGGCTTCCATCATTGATTTCATCAAATCAGTTTTATTTTAACGGCAGAACCTACGCCACAGGTACTCACATAGACGTTGGCAAAGTCGTTGTCATGAAAACGAGCTCTTACCCGCATTCAATTCTTTGTCGACCGCCAGTTGGACTCTATTCGTTGGGTGTGAGTACCATCAGTTCCTATCAAATCCGAGAGGATATTGTTTATAAAAAAAAAAACTAACCTTAGGTACAGGGCCGACGTGATGTTTTGCGGGGCCAGAATACACATTCAAATCCTATACTTAAAGGGTCTAGCCGTATAAGCATAGTGAATTGGCCCCAGCGATAATTTCGGTTGATATTTATACCATATAATGCTTTTGGCCTAAACAACAATTGTGTGCAATTTCAACCCTCTACCCCTTCTGATAAGGGAGATATGAGGGTAAAAACCCAAAATTTTACTTTTTTTTTTTTTCTCGGAAACTATTTAACATATTTGAACACATTAAAGTGCAAATAGTAGGTATTCATTAACTGTATTTCATACTTTTTTTCAAAATTTTTATCCGATGATTAAAGGTTGAAAATTAATAAATAAATTTTTGAAAGTGATTTTTATAAACAATCCCTTGAGTGACACCCACGGAAAAAATTAAAAATAATCCTTTACTATTTAACTATTATCTGTAAAAGTTTCAAGAGTGTCGGATTGGTACATCATAGTTAAAAAAAAATAAAACCAATGCAACGCCCTTTCATAAGGCAAAGCCAAGAACGTTAGAGGCGCTCAACCTAACTGACCTACAAGGGAATACGTTGCGCCGACCCGCCACGTTTCTCATACCAGAAACAGCTCTCCGAAAAGTATGAACTCTTCTTTCCCTAAACTGTGTGTTAGTTAACAGTTATTTATTTAAATAATATATTAACAATTTAAATTTTTTAATTAAATTTTCTGATCTTAACTTTTAGCGTCCGTGTTTTCACGGCGTTCCTCGTTTTAAATATGTGAGAGCCTTAAATCACAGATTTATATCATGTCTTGAACAATGGCGCTATGTTAGATGCCATTAGTTGTCCTTTTAATAATCGAAGAAGGTATCACAGGTATAACTGCAATATCATTCTATTCAACGTTGTAAAGAACATAGACTTCTATAACTATTTCCGTCTTTACCTTTTCACGTGCGTATTACTTTTAATTAAATTATAGCTGGTATCTGTGAATAGTTGTAACTAAGGTCTTCCTCGTTTTAAGTATATGGGCTCCCTGAAAAGGGTTAATTATGTTATAAATTTTAACTCACTTATTTCCTAAAACTAACATTATTCCAGTTATTGATGAAAATAGCAACGAAGATTAAAACTTATTTACAAGCGTGTTTTTCAAAAAAAAGTTTTCGAATATTCTTTTTCAAATCATCTACTTCAACCTGGCGATACATAACACAATCAGCTCTTTTTAGGGCTTAAAAACAAGAAACACCTTAGTTGTATTTATATAAGGGGGCCATTTGTAACGTACAACACAATCAGCTCTTTTTAGGGCTGCCATATATTTGAATCGAGGAACACCATGAAAACACGGACGTTAAAAGTTAAGATCAGAAAACTTAATTAAAAAATTTAAATTATTAATATATTATTTAAATTGTGACCCTTTCGGGGGTTCACTCTATACAAAAACAGGGACGTCGCAAACTACAAAATCTCGTTAGGCGCCAGCCACACTGTGGCAATCGAAATCCAAAAAGAAAGAAAAGAAAGGGCTGTTGGGGAATTCACAGTAGCGGGGATTCGGGCACTTTCGTCCGTACACTTTCGCGGGGAAGTGCGCGAGGAGGAAATAGCGGGGGACGGGAAGGTACAGGGTCAGGATGGGTTCTCGCGGGGGTCTCTACGTTACGCGTAGCTTCACAATAATGATCAGGGGGTTTGAAACGAGAAGGGGTACGTTGCCAAAACGCAGAATACAATATGATCGAAAATTAGAAAACCAAGGGGCTCACCAAACGCCTCACACACCAACTCACAATCCCGACACTCTCTCTATAATCGCTTTCTTATCTGTCAACCAAAAATCTCTATAACGCTCTATAATGCTAGCCTAGGGCTCAAGGCTAATTGCCGGCTCGTCGTCGCCGCTGCGACGACGAGACCGTCGCGGGATATTTTTGGGGAGGGCATGGGGTTTGGAAGGGGGCCTCTTCCGGCCCGGGATGGATCGATTATCGATTTTCGATACTCTGGTGATCGGGGTCGATGGGGCTGACGGACTTCCTGCGGTGACGGGTGGGCTGAGGTCTTCGGGCTCGGCGACAGATGGCTCCGGGTGGACGTTTGCGTCAGTTTGGGCCGCTTTATCATAATCTCTGGAAAACTCCTCGGTGCTCTGTGTTGTTGGAGGGGTGAATCTGCCGCCGGCCTCGAAGCTCCTGGTGAGGGTGATCCTCGTTGGTCTGTCCGTCGCCTCCATCGGCCCGACACCGGTGGGCTGGGGAAAAGGGGTAAGGTGAGGGAAGGGTTAGAGGTTATTATTAGGTGGGCGCATGGGTGGGGGAAAGCGCAGCGATTGTAACGGGGGGGGGGGGGGGGGGGGGGGGGGGCACGGGTGTCACCACGTTACAAAATAAATAACTGTTAACTAACACACAGTTTACGGAAAGAGGAGTTCATACTTTTCTGAGAGCTGTTTCTGGTATGAGAAACGTGGCGGATCGGCGCAACGTATTCCCCTGTAGGTCGGTTAGGTTGAGCGCCTCTAACGTTTAGCCTGGCTTTGCCTTATGAAGGGGCGTTGGATTGGTTTTATTTTTCTTTAACTATGATGTACCAATCCGACACTCTTGAAACTTTTACAGATGATAGTTAAATAGTAAAGGATTATTCTTAATTTTTTCGGTGGCTGTCACTCAAGAGATTGTTTATAAAAATCACTTTCAAAAATTTATTTATTAATTTTCAACCCTTAATCATCGGATAAAAATATTGAAAAAAAGATGAAATACAGCTAATGAATACAGAATTGCCTCGAAATACGCAAGTGGCTCGGGACCGAACAGTTGCTTATTTCGAAGCAGGTAAGTATGCTATTCGGTTTGACTTTGTTCTCGAAACGGGACGATAGAGAACGCGAGAAACGAGTGAGAGATCCGAGGTGGCAGCAAATCATAAAGTGATCGGCCGAGCAGGGATGTTATTTTTTGAACAAGGATAGAATATAGCATGCCCTCTCATTCTCGCACTATGCTTTACAGTAAAACCTGGATAAATGCAACCAACATTGGGACCCAGTGGTTGCATTTATCCAAGCGAGGTGTCGAATCTCGGGTTACACGCGACGACCAGCCAAGCGTGAACGTAGAAAGGGACAGACAGTGGCGGAAAGAGAGAGGTCCGATGATCAAAGGAAAGAGCCGAAACGTATCGGTGTGACTAATACTAATTCAACTATAAAACTTTTTTATTTTTGACTTTTTTTTGCTGAAACTTTTACTAACGCATTGGTGAAATTTTTCTAATTAAAATGGTACCAAACACGATATAATTTCAATTATAATTACTTGCTAAAATTGATGTTAAAGGTTGGCTAAAAGCAACAGAGATCGAAATCAAAACCGGTCGCGGTGTCGGCTCTGGTTTCAAAGGTTTCATTTATCCAGGCAAGGTGGCGATTGTGGGCATTTAATGTTACATTTTTCCAAGCGAGGTGTCGATTCTGGGCATTTAATGTTGCATTTATCCAAGCGAGGTGTCGATTCTGGACATTTAATGTTGCATTTATCCAATCGAGGTGTCGATTCTGCGTCCGTACACATGTTTTGTATTCAGCCGACATGCCGATTCTGTGTCCGTACACATGTTTTCTATTCAGCTGACATGCCGATTCTGAGTCCGTACACATCTTTTGTATTCACCCGACATCATTTATATTCAGTCGTGGTGTCAATTCTATGTTGTTTATTCGATTACTATTGTTTATAAATATAATTCAAACTATATCGTGTTTGGTATCATTTTAATCAGAAAAATCTCACAAATGCGTTAGTAAAAGTTTCAATAAAAAAAAGTCAAAAATAAAAAAGTTTTATCGTTCAATTAGTATTAGTCACACCGATATTACGGTCGGATCATATTACACGGCTTCCTCGTCGAGCGGCTCGGTTCGCCTACGGGGATCCCTCCAAGTGGAGGGGATAGCGATGTTGCACTTATCCAAGCATTCTTTCGTTGCATTTATCCAGGTTTTACTGTATTTCGAAGCAAATACAGTATTGCCTCGAAATAAGCAAGTGGCTCGGGACCGAACCGTTGCTTATTTCGAGGGAGGTAGCTATTCGGCTTGACTTTGTTCTCGAAACGGGACGATAGAGAACGCGAGGTAGCGGCAAATCATAAAGTGATCGGCCGAGCAGCGATGTTATTTTTTGAACAAGGATAGAAAGCATTATATACATATATTCCATCCTTCTTCTACTAACCGCTGTCACTGCTCAGTCAAGCGTGAAATTTATTACCCTAAACATCGGCTTCGCGCTTTCATGGACCTCTCACTCATTTCTCGTACCTCTCACTTTGCGGGCGACTTCAAACAAAGAAGAGGGGATAGCGACTTGCTTATTTCGAAGTCGAGACCACTTGGTTATTACGAGGCAATACTGTACATATACAGTAAAACCTGGATATATGCAACAAAAGTTTGTCTGGATATATACAACATCGATATCCCCTCCACTTGGGGGGATCCCCCTAAGCCGAACCGAGCCGCTCGGCGAGGAAACCGTGTAATACGATCCGACCGTAATATCGGTGTGACTAATACTAATTGAACGATAAAACTTTTTTATTTTTAACTTTTTCTTAATGAAACTTTTACTAACGCATTTGTGTGATTTTTCTGATTAAAATGGTACCAAACACGATATGATTTGGCTACATATGTATAAGGCAGGCCGTACACCAAAGATACATCAAACACGCAACATGCAACATGCAACATGCAACACGTCGCATGTTGTGTACGATCGCAGAATAGGTAACGCGGCACGGTACAAACGTTTTGTACGGACGCAGAATCGACACCTCGCTTGGATATATGCAACGTTTAAATGCCCAGAATCGACACCTCGCTTGGATATATGCAACGTTTGAAACCCGAGCCGACACTGCAACCGGTTTTCATTTCCAATCCTCCTTTGCTTTTCGCCAACCTTTAACATCAATTTTAGCAAGTAATTATAATTGAAACTATATCGTGTTTGGTACCATTTTAATCAGAAAAATTTCACCAATGCGTTAGTAAAAGTTTCAATAAAAAAAAGTCAAAAATAAAAAAGTTTTATACTTCAATTAGTATTAGTCACACCGATACGTTTCGGCTCTTTCCTTTGATCATCGGACCTCTCTCTTTCCGCCGGTGTCTGTCCCTTTCTACGTTCACGCTTGGCTGGTCGTCGCGTGTAACCCGAGATTCGACACCTCGCTTGGATAAATGCAACCACTGGGTCACAGTGTTGGTTGCATTTATCCAGGTTTTACTGTACATATATATATTTCATCCTTCTTCTACTAACCGATGTCACTGCTCAGTCGAGCGTGAAATTTATTACCCTAAACATCGGCTTCGCGCTTTCATGGACCTCTCACTCATTTCTCGTACCTCTCACTTTGCGGGCGGCGACTTCAAACAAAGAAGAGGGGACAGCGAGTTGCTTATATCGAAGCAGAGACCACTTGCTTATTTCGAAGCAATACTGTACCTACTATTTGCACTTTAATGTGTTTAAATATCTTAAATAGTTTCCGAGAAAAAAATTAGTAAAATTTTGGGGTTTTACCATCATATCTCTCTTATCAGAGGTGGTAGGGGTTTAAAATTGCACACAATTGTTGTTTAGGCAAAAAGCATTATCTGGTATAAATATCGGCCGAAATTGTTGCTGGGGCCGATTCACTATGCTTCTACTGCTAGACCCTTTCACACTAAGGAATTATTTATTATAAATACAAAATATGTTGCATATATTGTTTGTAAAATGAATATTACATAATTTTTCTCGCTTTTTTCGCCGCAAAATCTTTGATTACGTCATCAAAATTGATTGAGTTTGCTACTTTGCTTTCTATTGAAAGAATAGCCGGAGATGTAAATCGGTCTTGGCTTATTGATGATCGAAGATAATTTTTTATTAGTTTCAACCGTGAGTTTTCGTAGCCGGCGGGTCCTTTCAAAACGCGAGGCCGGGTTCGGGCGGACGCGCTGAACCTGCCTCGTGCCGTCTCTGCTTAGGTTTGCCGGGTGTGCTGTACTCCGGTATATTATACTAGTGAATGACAATGAAATAGTAAAAAATGCCAATTGTAATAGAAATCGAATCAAAGCCAAGTTCAGACTAATTTACGAGTTCCACGCTATGGTTTACGGACTTATAAAGTCTTTTTCAGCAAGTCCTGCGTAACTTCTGAAGCAGTCGGTATGAATTTCACTACCGGTGGCAACGTTCTCTTTAATTGAGGAAATTAGGGTTGCCGCTTCACGATTTTCGATAAGTATCATTCGGCAGTCGTTAGTAGAAGTATCAACCATGCCTAAGACCCAATGGCCCTAAACTCTCCGGCCACAGTTATACATACTTCCTTTTGTCAAATTTTGTTTCGTCAATCTTTCAAATAACATAAAAATTGCAGTAATCAAACGGAATAAGAAATTGTATAAAAATATAAGAATATCGAATTGTAACATAAAGTATCTGAACGGTAATAGGAGACTCCGATTCCGTAATTCCCCCTAATTTTGGTTTTCCCGTTTGAATATTGGAGAAATGGTCCACTACCATCTTTCGGCAGTAATGAAACCATGCCGCAATTGTTGCAGACGATAACAAAACGGAGTTGTTTCCGATATCGCATAGCTCATGTACCGTATTCTCTAAAGCAATAAATCAATCTTAAAAACATAAGTAATATTAGAAATAGTTTGAAGAATGCATTAATTAATCGTCGAAATTACAAAAATCAGTTCATTGTTACTTTATTACTTTGTCTAACGTCAGGTGAACATCTTCAAAACAAGAATCTATTGTCGCTGTAAATTGTTTGCATTTGTCGCGACCAGGGGCGGCGCGAGGCAGGTTTAGCGCGTTCGCTGAAACCCGGCCTTGCAATCTACGAAAACTCACGGTTGAAATTAATAAAAAATTATCTTCGATCATAAATAAGCCAAGACCGATTTACATCTCTGGCTATTCTTTCAATAAAAAGCGAAGTAGCAAACTCAATCAATTTTGACGACGTAATCAAAGATTTTGCGGCGGAAAAAGCGAGAAAAATTAGGTAATATTCATCTTACAAAAAATATATATAACAACCTTTATACTGTGACCCTCTCGGGGGTTCACTTTATACGCTTTACACTATGATAATCCTTTACTTTCGCTGGACGCCAGCCACGTTTCGTGGCGAAGGAATTGGGGAACGATAGGGGTCAATACAGGGGACGGGTTTCGTGGCACGTCCGTATAATACTTCGCGGGGGAGTACGCGAGGAGGATTGCTGGGGTAGGGAGTCTCAGGGTTGGGAAGGGTTCACCGGAAATTCTTTTACGTTACGCGTAGGAGGATAATTGTAGAAAAAGGGGAATCTTAAAAGGGGATCGGAAAAGGGATAGTACGACGAGACCGCGGATTATAACGCGCTGACGGAGAAGGTAGCCGTTGCCGGAACTCAGTATTCACAAATTTATACAATATAAGGGACTCACCAAAACGCCTCACACACACTCTCACACTTTGCAAATTGCTTTTATCGTATTCTATAAATCGCTTCTCAATAACTCTATCTATACTCGCTACAATGCTCAAGGCTAATTGGCGGCTCGTCGCGGGATATTTTTGGGGAGGGGATGGGACTAGGATGGGGCCTCTTCCGGCACTGGGATAAATCGATTATCGATTTATCGATATACCGGTAATCGAGGTCGATGGGGCTGACGGATCCTCGGTGGTGACGGATGTGGGCTGAGGTCTTCGGCCTCGGCGACAGATGGCTCCCGGGATCCCTTTGGCTGCCGTTATTCGGGCTGTGGGGACGTTCGTCGTCGATTCATCATTGCTCCCTTTTTTGGAAGGGGTGTTGGGGCTGTCGCCGGCCTCGAAGCTCCTTCTGGGGTTGTCCGCGTCTGGGTCCTTTCCGTCGCCTCCATCGGCCCGACACCGGTGGGCAGAGAGAAAGGGGTAAGGTAAGGGAAGGGTTAGGGGTCATCTTAATGTTGGAGTGGGAGGTGTGAGAAGCACAGCAATTGTAACGGGGGGGGGGGGCACACGCGACACAAGGTTAGAGTACTTATAATAAATAATTCCTTATTGTGAAAATGTATAGAATTTGAATGTGTATTCTGGCCCCGCAAAAGGTCGCGCCGGCCCTAGTCGCGACCAACGACACATCGAAAGCGATCAATTCCGTGGTCTAACGCGAACAATTTCATCGCCTTCCGATTAACACTAACCGAGGCAAACTAAAAAAATTCCACTTAATACTTTCCATGATTAAAGAATAGAACGTTACGAAAAGAATAGAATGTTTCATACGCATAAAAAATAACGAACTGCAAAGTACAGGCGGAGAAACAATGCAAGCTACAGGCAGTAAAACAAAACACATGAAAAATGTGACGAAAGATACATTGTGTTTTACCGACGGCGACAACAGGCTACAAATCAATATGACGTCGAAGTGACTTGTCAAATACGCTAAAAACGCTCAGTTTTACACATGCATAACTTCTGAACTGGTGGATTCCGCGCCTTAGAACTTGGATTTTTAGATTCCACACAATTTTAAAACACCCCCTAGTTACAGACATATTTCTAAAAATATATTTTCATCCCCAAACTTTGGGACCTGTTTTCACCCTCTTAACATGCATGATGGCCGATAAAAAAAACACGTGTCGAATATTTTTCTGAAAACTCTATACCTCACACACGTTCCATCAAAATCGGCGGGTGTCGATTCAATATGTTCCCTTGTAAACAATATTGTTTAGGTAAAATTATAGCTCTCTAATTGGTTGATTTACTGACTAGTTTGGAAAATCCTAAGCGAAAGAACCTGTGCAAAATTATAAACGCACTTCACAGTATTTTTCACTATAATTGAATTACAGGTTTATTACACGAGTATAAAAAAAAAATAATTCACATGTAACAATTCTATATATAACTCATTTAGGATTTGTTGGATACAAAATTTAAAAAGTGTAAAAATTTTTATTTGTACGATGCTTTTACTCTTTTATAATTGACGAGGCATCTGTAATTATAATGCCGGGTCTACACTGGGTAGAAATGTTCGCGAACAGTTCTCGAGCTGTTTGCGAGCTGTTTGCGAACAGTTCGCGAACAGAATTCACACCTAAGCTCAGACATAGTTCGTGAACAACTCGCAAACGGAACGCAAACGGTTGCACAATTGTTCGCTGGCTGCTGACGGTCGCCAAATTCAACAGAAATATGTTACAACGCGTCCAGACATGTTTCGAGTTCGCAAACAGACCCTTTAATGTACCGCCTCCTTAGCGAACAGTGTTCGCTGTTCGCTGACCAGTTCGCTGCAACCTGCTCGCTGTTCGCGAAAGTGTCCACATTGCTGACGAACATGGTCCGCGAGCTGTTCGCAAACTGTTCGCGAACAGCAGTGTAGACCCGGCATAAGAAAATCTTCTATTTATTGAAAGCTGGACACAAAACTTTAAAAGTTAAATATAAATTTATTACATGTGATTCAGCACTACATGTTCACGCAATAAAACTTGCAATTCATTTATTACGAAAAATATTTGAAATTGCATTTCAGTTTGCGGATGGGTTCCTTTATTCCGAGTTTACTGAACTCATTAACGAATCAATCAACCAAAATGCTACAATTTTATCTAAGAAATATGATTGATTTAAATCTTCTTTTCCCGCCACTAGGTTTGTCCTTCATTGGTTTTATTCATTAACATGTCAATGTACCATTTGTAGACCTAAGCAGTCATACCGTGTGTTCAATACCTGGATGGGAGATCCTAGTAAAATAATATTACTTGAAGCAGTTTTGGAGACAATAAGAAAAGAAAATTTGTTGGATAGAGTTACCGTTGTTGGTGATTACATGCAGAAACAATTAACGAATCTGCAAAATGAGTTTTCTAGTTTGGTTGACTCTGTTCGAGGACGTGGAACATTTATTGCATTTAATTGCGCTTCACCTGAACTCAGAGATACAGTAATAAAGAAATTATTGACTAAAGGTAATATTTATAGAATATATATTATTTATATGGGGAAAATGACGATGCAAAGAAAGCAAGTCTCACCAAAATCTTAATTTTGAAGATGTTATTATTAAAAATTAGTTTAAAAATGATTAATATAATTTGTAACAATCTTTAATATGTACATTATAGATTTCAAAATTTAAAGTTTAAATTAACAAATTTCGAAACTCAAATTAAAAATTTCAAGGTTCTGAAATTCAAAGATCAAAATTCAAAGTTTCAGGAATCTAAGTTTTTAAGTTTCAAGATGCAGAATTCATGAATGAAGTTTCAAGGTATCAAGATTTAAATTTGAAAGTTTCAGAATACAAAGTTCCCAAAATTGGTACAGTTTCACAAATTTAAAATTTCAAAATTTAATTTTCAGTTTTTCGGAATTACCCAAATCTTAAAATTTAAAAAAGATTTCACGGTTCTGAAATCTAAACTTTAAGTTTCAAAAAAATTTGTTAATATTAAGATTGATTAATATAAACATTAATATTAAAATAAATGTGATAGGGTCTCTCTTCTTCAAAGCGCTATTTTCCCCAAAGAAATCTACGTTGTTCGATAATGTACAACTTATGTAAACAATATCGGTTCCACTTTATCAAAACCAATTTCTGATCAGTTTAGTCTACAAATACTGTATACTAAAATGATTATTATTTATTCCAAAGAATGACCATCTTTCTTTATTTATTTTTGTATGATACAGCTGAGCAAAAATTACTTTAGCATTTCTCCATTTTGGAAATTAAATTAAAATTTACATGTAATTAGGTTTTCCAATTATGTAATTCGGTGCTCGTAGCATTATGCATTCTTAATTGTTATTTTAAATTTGAATATTTTTCTATGCTTCTGTGAATTTAAAAAGCTGTATAAGAATATGATTTCAATAATTAGAGTTACTATGACTTTAAAAAATAAATCTTCAATTGAAAAAAGAAAAGGTACCGAATTAATTTTTACAACCTAATAAAATTATGGATAAAACATAGATTTACTCGAATAACAATAAATCTTTCGGATTTAGTTAATTTTTTTATTTACACATTAAAAAAATCGCAAATTTTAAAAAGCGATCAGGAATCGGTTTCTTTACGATATTGAACATTACATATTTAAAAAATGAAGTGGGATAAAATATAATATAAAAATAATATTATTTAGGTATCCAAGCAGGTGGCTGCGGAAACCGGTCAATAAGATTAAGGCCTGCCTTAACATTCACGCAAAATCATGCGGATATATTTTTGGATACTCTTCGATCCATTTTAAAAACATAATAATTTTTAAAAAATTACATCTTAAAGTACATTCCACGTGGCTTCCAAAATTAGATCTTCCAAAAAATGGGATTATATTGTTTTAATATGCTTATGTACTTGCTAGTAATATATAAAATTTATACTTCTAATCAGTATATTATTTTTTCATATTGATTTTAAATAAAACATACAATAATTGTTATATAAGTATTATTTATATTTGTGTAACAAAAATTCACAATATCTTATATTATTATTCAGTATCGCTTTCAGGATATATATTTTAATATTCTATCAAATTTGTTGGATATAATACATATTATCGTGGTTATAAGAAATTCAATGTAAAATCAATGTCTTCCAAAAGAATAATTAAAAAGATACATTTAATGCATTTGTCAGTTTTTATATTTCCCGTTTATGAATTGAAATCCTCATTATTTCAACATTTTTTTCAAAATATCTGCAAAGTGTTCATACTCCACATCGTGACTCTTTTGCACCATATAAGCTATCATCTTCATCTAAAAAAAAAAAGAAAAGAATAGAAAAATTTGTTCAACACTTTCCGTGCCGGACCAATTTGTGGTTACTTTCCGTTCTATGTGTCTATTACAATTAATAGTTTTGCTTCCGATGTATACCTTACAATTTTTGTAATAGTCAAACAACGTAAACATGTCGATACAAAACTTCACTAATTTTGAAAAATTCGTTTTACAATGAAACTCCAAATGGCTTGAACGGAAAGTTTAACGTAAGGTGCATGCGTCCCACGCGGCACGGAATATGTTAAAAGATGTTACTTTTCAAAAACCGCGTTATCTATTCAGTACAATAAAAGTTGGATAACTACCCGAAAATCGGGACCGAAACCGGGCAGTTATGGAACGAAGGTGTCTTTTCGGTTCTTAGAAACGGCTTAACCGAGTGTTTAAATGTTGCTGAACTTAGAAAAGGTTAGAGAGTGAAAGAGAAATCAGCTGAGAATCAAAGAAACTCAGAAAAACATTGGTGAGATAATAGTATATAATTCAATAATGAAACTTTTATCAACGTAATTGTGAGGTTCTTCTAATTAAAATAAGATCAAACATGATATAATTTGAAGCATATTTACTTATTTAACGAGTGATTTTTTTTCATCGAGTTAATACCTAAATGTGATCTGAAGTTTTCTCTCTTTTTAAGGTAATGAGTAAACATGCTTCAAATTATATCATGTTTTGTCTTATTATAATCAAAAGAACCGCACAATTACATTAGTAAAAGTTTTATTGAAAAAAAAATCAAAAATCAAAAAGTTTTGTTGATTTGTCTCATCAATATTCCAATTCAGATCAGGTTACACTATTCGCGTGTCCAGCTTCGCAGTTCTTCAAGGGAGATCCCCCTAGGAGGTTTGTGGGGATGGTTACCGGGTAGTTATTCAATGAATCTACGTAAGTACTGTTCGTTGCTGGTAAGTTGCCGAGCACCGACAAACTGATCCGACAGAGGGGCAAGAGGACTGTGCGTTTGCTCCATCTAACTCCCTCCATCTAACCCGTAACTTGAGAAATCAGCGGTCGCATTGCATAGACGTAAAATTTCCATATTCGCGGAAGATACATGGATATTTTATAATACTCGTTCTTGACAACAGTTGTTATTATGCAAAATTTATGGAAATTACATTATGGAAAGTGTAAAAACTCTCCTGTTTTCTTAATAATATAAACCCCGAATCTACGTCTACGTCAATGCGTCCGAATCGTCGCTCGCTATCGCTTCATCTCATTCTGTTTCAATTTCTGTCCTTAGCGACGTTCGTTGCGCGATATATTTGTGGATGTAAGGGCCTCGGCCAATAAACATAATACGTGTGACTGGAGGTAGGTCAGCGAATTTGATTGGACGGCAACTTACCAGCAATGAACTTAAATATGTTTAACTGGAGAAAATGGCGGTATACCAGAAGGGAACCACTACTAATTAAGATACTCTATAATACACGAATAATTAAATGAAGAAGTGATTACTAAAATTCTAATCTCAAAAATATAAATTCAGAAAAAATTCATATAATTTTTAATTACTGAAGATTACAAAATTTGACTGAACTTCTGAAAACCTGTCAAATCAAATTTGACTAAAATTTTGCAGAGAGCTTTATTTTACATAAAAACAATATTTGCAAAAAGGATTCTTGGCGATTCAAAAAATAAGACCCAAAAATGTTGTCGGCCGCCAGAAGGCTCACGGTTTAGAAAAAGTTAAACCTAATCTAACTTATAAAATACAGTATGTAATATCAGGGATATTTTTAGTTATATATCAAAGTACTTACAGCCATCCCTATTTATTTTCCCGAGCTGTGTTGATAATGCAGACAGTGACATTTCTTTAGTAAAATGTTTTTTCGCAAAATTCTAACTTCCACATTTCTCGCAAAGTTTTGGGTTTTAATCTTTGAAGTGCCAAAAATCCTTCTCAGAATCATTATTTTTATGTAAAATGAAGCTATTTACAAACTTTCAGCTAAATCGGATTTGACAGGTTTCCGGAAGTACAGCTCAAAATATACATATTCATTATATTCAGCTCATACATGTATATTCATATAGCAAGATAAGATAGTCAAAAGCGTCATCTAATAACATCTCAAAATAACCAATGTACACCAAGTTTCAACCCTATATCTCAACCGGGAGGGTAGTTATAGGGTAAGAAAGAAAAACTGGTTTTTGCCACATTCTCTTCATTTAGTGATATTCAAAAAATCTAAAAAAATTCCAGAATATTTTAGACATGTTCGCTTATAAGTGTGAATTTTTTCAAATTTTTTGGTTGCTAATCCTAAACGTGGAAAATCAAAAATGCAACAAAAATTCGAAAAATTGAGATTTTGGGTAGAAGCTTTCGAGGCACTAGATTTTTACTTTTACAGATATTAGCATGACTGGTATCAACAATTTTTTTACAGATTCCTCATTCTGATGCGCCGTGTCTAAAAGAAATCTAGTACTGATATTTTCAACGATATTTTCATGTAATAGATTAGAAATATTTTCAATTTATACATTTCTTTTACACATTTACTGTATTATGTGATTTTTAATATTTCTACATTGGACGGAGTAAGATCTGAATGAAGGGAGTTAAGTTAAAAATCATTATTTTCTATTAATTATTAAATATATAAGTATAAACAATAATCATTTAATAACGTATAAAAAATAGTTTAAAAATATTTTATCATTAAGTATGCATAAAAATAATTTTGATGCACTACCAATTCTCTGGCTGTATATTGTTCCAATTACGGATAGCTTTCAATGTTTTGTTAATTGAACATATAGCCAGAGAATTGGTAGTCCTTCAAAATCTGAAAAAAATTGAGGATACTTGCCATGCTATCTAGCAAATGAAAGAATCAAAAATATAGTGCCGAAATCGCTCCTAACCAAAATCTCAATTTTTCGACTTTTTGTTGTGTTTTTGATTTTTCACGCCTAGGATTTGCAACCGAAAAATCTAAAAAAGTTCACATTTATAAGCGAACATGTCTAAAATATTCTGGAATTTTTTCAGATGCTTTGAATATCACTAAATGGAGAGAATGTGGCAAAAACCAGTTTTTCTTTCTTATCGTGTAACTACCCTCCTGGTTGAGATACAGGATTGAAACTTGGTGTACAACGGATATTTTTTGGTAAGCCAATAAAATCGGCTGAAGGGTACTTTTGACCATCTTATCCTGCTACACTCTTTGACAGTTTTAAGATTTCAAAATTTTTAAATATAAAATTTAAATTTGCAAAATCCAAATTTCAAAGTTTCAAAATCCAAGTGTTAAAACTGAAATTTTGAAACCTGAATTCTGAAATTTTAATTTTTGAATTCGTGAAATTATTGTTTTATTATTTAATTATTCGTAGGTGCCATAGTATTATAGCGAGTCGTGCAACTTGCTTCGCCTGTACCGCAATTTTTCCTATTGAAGCTTATCATGCTGGGTACTGTTCCCTACCTTTACTTTTGAGTCAACGTAACCATATCGTTGAGACAGATTCCACAAATTTACAGCCATCTGTGCTAATAATGGATCACGCAGATCTGCTCTAATGACAAAACAATTAAATAGTTCAATTGCAAGAGCTACTTGTTTTTCCACTTGATCAGTAGACCCAAGGTACTTTAAATGCGATAAAACCTCTTCTACAATCTTAGAGCACATTTTATTGACTTCGCTTATGAATTTTTGATCAGACCCATACAATTTATCGTTCGAATCAACCTGAAAATAAAATAAAAATTATCTAGAAAATATTTTAAACTTGTAAAATTCTTAGATTTTCAACAATATGAAATACCTTGTCAACATGATATGGATAATTTTCTTGAGTTACCGTCGATAACAAATCAAGTACACGTAAATATAAATATGTTTTTGTCAATGTATTTTCTTCAAAACAACGTTGAACAGCATTAAGTAATCCTCTCATTAAATATAGAACTCCGTGTTCTGGACTATCCTATGAAATATTTATACGTTATAATAATATTAGAAATATTTAAGAATATAATAGAACTTTTATAATATTGATTGTAGATGCATACTGGTACAACCAATAATGTTGATAAAAAATTTGATAAATATGAAAGTAGATATGGTTGTGAGCTTTTTTGCCTTCCATCTATATCTATTGTTTTAGGCATTTCCGGAACTAAGCTCAAGGCAGCTTTGAAACACGCGTCGGCTAACAAAATAATCATTAATTAGTTAAAACATCGATAAAATGGGTTAAAACATTGGCGTAACTAGGCAAAATATGCACCGGCCCCTCATTATTCTAAAATTCTCAGATTTTTATCACACGATTCTACACTTCTAAAGTTAAAAAATCTTGATAAATTGTAAAATTTCAAGATTTCAAATTTCAACAATTTTAAACTTCCAAAATTCTAACAGTTGAACACATACAAATTCCTGATTCTCAAAATTTAAAAATTCCAGAATCCAAAAATTGTAAAATTTCAAAATTTTTTAATTCTAGGATTAAAAAATGTTCTAAAATTTTAGAATTCTGTTATACTAAAATTGAAAATTTCAAAATTCTAAACTTTCAGGCTCCAATATTTCAGAATTCAAAAATTTCGGAATCCTAAAATTCTAAACATCTTAAAATCCTTAAGTTTCTTCGTAAAATCTCATTTCAATTGAAATTCCAAAATTGTGTAGTTCAAACATTCTAGAATTTTCAAGTTCCAACATTCCAAATTTTCAAAATTCAATAAATACTTTGTCTGAAATGCAAGATGTAATGCAATTAAAAACAAAACATGCGATGATGTTATTATCACATAAAATCATGAATAAACTAAGCGATATTAAAATTAGGGAGTTAAATAATATTAAACACTTGACACTATTAATAAAACTAACAATAAGGAATGGATTGGCCATCGGACGTTCGGAAAAATTCTCGGTGGGCCGCAGCGCCGATTAAATAGGGGTCTAAAGGGAGGTCACAACCCCGGGCCTTACTTTGCAGAGAGCTCTGTTATAAGCTCTGTTATAACAGAGTTTAATTCTTCCATTTACTATGTCAAGAAATACTTAACGAAATTTTATTTTATTGCTACATTTTTCCTTTTATTTAATTTTATTCAGAATAAATTTTAATTATTGAATGAAGTTTATCAAGTAAGGGGGCGCTCGAAGGTTCGATAGCCTCAGGATTCTAGAAATCTTAATTCGCCCCTGGTGGTTTTGTAAGAATTTAAGGTCTAATTAATTAAAATTAGGGCCCGCTATATCACTAATCTTTTGATAAAAATCTAAGTTTAAAGATCTAAAATTCAGTCGCTCGTGGATATATCCTACCCAAGATAAAAATCCTAATTACGCCAATAACTATAAATACGAAATCATAATTACCTTGACCTAAGCACTGATTTAGAAGTGCAACTTGTCCAGATAGGAGATACAACTGAAGCCGTGTATGAACTAAAGTTAACGATGGAATTGTAATAAAACAAAATGCAGCACAAGCACGTACAAATGCTGACGTTCTTCTCGTATGATGTCCACGAACAATTTTTCGAGTATCAACAGATAATCTATTTACACACTATATATATGTATATAAATTAATTATATGATTTCTTGAAACATATGCCTTCCAATGTAATGACAATTACTTTCTTAAAGAAAACTCAGTGTACATAAAAAATGTGAATAACTTAATACTAAAATGTTGAATAATATGTATAAAATTCATTTCACTTTTTGAATTAAAGTATTATCTTATATAATACTAAGATAATCTAACTTTACACTATACATAACAAAAAAATATTAATTACATGATATTTTTAAATATATGTCTTGTATCAATTCTGGATTAAGTATGTATGTGTGGTGATAGGGGCCGGAGGGGGGTGAGAATATAAGAGGTACTGCAGATCTTTGCCTCACTTTCAGGGGGTACATTTTACGCCTTCCATTTATGCCAAAAACATTCAATGAAATTTTGTTTGTCGAAATAATGTCTTACCTGTACAAGTTGTATATGAACAGTATCAAGATTGGGAAAAGCTGCTCTGGCTTCAGCATAAAAATTCAGTTGTTTCTCAAAATCACGACCATAATCAACACGTTGTACCAAACTGCATATAAGTTGACCAATTTGTCGTTTCTCATCTTCAACGGTTAAAGTACTGAAATTATTCTATTATAAGATAGTACACGATATATGTTTACAATATAAAGAACAATTTTATTTACCTAACAGAATCGTGCATTATTCTAGCAAGAAACATAAGGGCATTTATAATAATAGGATCAGTGATAGGACCAGTTTGAACACTTAAACCTTCTATCACAGTTTTACAAACTTCAACTTTAATACTTTCCTTGTGAAACAAATCTATTAGAGGCAAGAAATTATCCTGAAAAATTTGTCCTAGAAAATATGTATTCAATTTTTTAAAAAGGTGATGGTTTAGATATAACTACCATAGCAAGTAGTGATTCAAAATCTTGAGTATGAGATACTACTTTCTCTACAATATTTTGTAGCTGTAAATAGTAATTCTCAAAACTTTTGTTTGAATTAAGGCGATCAATTATTTTTCCAAAAAACGCATTTAATTCGTTTACCTGCAACATAAATATTGTACAAAAATACTCTTCCGATTTTAAGTAATGGTTTACTTACTGAAAAATGAATGGAAGTAAACTGAATCCAAATTTCAATACAATGCATAAATTTATGAGGATTTGTTAAATCGTTTATGTATTTCCATATCATATTTAGAATTTGCTGACAATCCTCTTTCGGTGGGGATTCTTGTATGAGACTTTCACCTAAACTTCTATATAAAAGATATTGCGGAAAACCTGGAAAATATGAACATTTATGTAACACAATGCTCACTAATTAATTAGTTGAATTATGCGCATTGGTGTAACTAGGATTTTTATCCAAAATGGACCTGGTCACTTATCTTTACTAACAGCATTAAATGTTCAATATTATCTCATTCTAACTTGATTCTAATATATTGTTTAATTACTTTTATCCATAATTTCATGTAATAAGAATATTATCGTATGTTTTATTTTTAGCAGTATCACATACATATTACATTCAGGATAAAACATTTATTTCTATTAAGGTAAAACTTTATGAGAAGATTTTAACATTTTGATTTGGAATTCGAAAATTTTTGCAATCAAAAAATCTTGAATTTTTATTCATGATTTAGGAATTCGAAAATTTCTCAAATTTAGAATTTTGAAATTTTTGAATTCTCACATTCAGGAAATCTAGTATTCTGGAATCTTGATGTTAGAAATTTTTGAATTTTTTCAATTCTGGAAATCTGAATTTTTTTTATCATAAAACTTTAGAATCTTATTGTCTCAGAATCACAGAATTCTAAAATGATGAGGAACCAATTACCTATTTACACCAATGATTATTTATTATAATCACCATCGTCTTCACTTTCGCTGATCAAATTTACAAAATCCATCGCTCTTCCAGCAATATACGATGGCTTAAATGCTGTTAAAATGCTATTCAGTAACAGCGAACTGAAAGAAAATCATTCTTTAATCATCCGGTAACAAAATCATTAAATGTAGAGGAGGCCTGGAGGATTAATACAAATTAGAGGAAAAAGATCGTGCTAACTAAAATAAACAAAATTGTAATAATCCTGTTACACAATTAAATAAATTCATTTAATATATATTATCTCCACTACATTGTCCACGTGGTTTACAGCACTCTATTAGGTATCAAAAAAAGTTCATGTGGTTTTTCTGTCATTTATTAATTTACATTCACTTCGTAAACTTCAAAATTTCTAAATTTTAGAACTCAAAATAAAATATTCCAAAACTTGATGGGAACTATAGGAAGTTTTCCCACAAGGAAAATGTGAGAAAACATTACACTGTCTTTACATTTTTCTTTTTTTTGTACAAATAACCACTACAAAATTGATGATAAAATTAAAACAGTACTTGGTTTATTTTTGCAAGTAAAACTCAAGACTTTTATACCAATGGAATGTGCGAGTATAAAAAATATTTAAAAAAGAGTTATAAAAATAAATGATGATTAGTTTATCTATAACAATCAATGTTACACTCTTGCGGGGTGGAATCTCTTTACGCATAATTATTTTTATAGGGAGAAGGCCCCAAGTGTGACGCTGACTTTATGAGCTTTTGCACATTGATAGAGCCTGAAAAACTGAAGCTAATGATACGCGGTTTTGGGCGTAGACGGTTATTAGTTTATAAGATATTTAATGTTAAAGTTATTACCATCCTTATGGTCTGAAGTATAGGAAATCTTTTTAACAAGGTTCGTGGCGTAACCGGTAAAGCGTCGGGCTCCCGGTAGGGTGAATGTTTTTTGTCGCGAGTTCAAATCCCGTTGGACAGATTTTTTCAACATGTTTCAATATTTATGTTTCGAATGTTTTTATAAAAACGATTAAATAAAATTGTTCAAAAATATAAAAAATTGTTCAAAAATATTTATTAATCAATTATAATAGCAAAAAAATATATTTATTAAAAAAAAAAAGGAAAAAGTGAAATATTGTAACATGTTCAAAAAATCTGTCCAACGGGATTTGAACTGGCGACAAAAAACATCCACCCTTCCGGAAGCCCGACGCCTTACCGGTTACGCCACAAACCATGTTAGAAAGACTTTCTATACTTCAGACCATAAGCAGGGTAATAACTTTAACATTAAATATCTTATAAACTAATAACCGTCTACGCCCAAAACCGGGTATCATTAGCTTCAGTTTTTCAGGCCCTATCAGTGTGGAAAAAATAATTGTCTTTGTTCTTGTTTTTGCCTCTCCTTGTTAATTTTGTATAAAATTCTTTCAAGAAAGGTCGTAGCACTTGAACATGATATTATAAAATCGTACAAATTTTTTCTGATACCTAATAAATATAGTTTTCTATTGTTTATTTGCCAGGTAATTCAAAACTGTGTCAAGCCTCCCTACGTATCAACTTTTCCTTATAATATATAATTACCTATTTGCTTGTTTTTTACATCTAGCGAGCACATCTTCTAAACGATTTTCAGCAGTAGTGGCGACTAAAACTTGTAAAATCCAATCTAAAGCTGGCGAGTAGAGATTCAAATAAGAATGTAAGGTCATATTTTGTTTAACCAGTTCATTTTTCACGAATTGCCCAAATAATTGTTGATAAGTAATGAGAAAATCATAAAAATTTTCTCTTACAAATTCAAAATCAGATGTTTTGTTCAAAGCTAGCCCCACTCGGCACAAATAACATCTAGCGTATACACCTATTAGAGGATTTCCAATTCCTCTTATCATTCCAGTTATTCGTAACAAGGCTGTATTAAATTCACTGAATTAAAAATTCTTCATTAGTACTAAGGTTATACCATACGTTATATAGGAAAGTAAATATATTAAATATGATTTAATATATTTTTAAAAATTATAATTTCAAAGTTTCAAAAATTAAACATTTCAAAACTTAAATTTCAGAAGTTCACAATTCGAGTTCTAATTGTAAGTTCCAAAATTTAAATTTCCAAATTTCAAAACACAAAGAGTATAGCAGGATAACATGGTCAAAAGTGCCCTTGAGCGGATTTTAGTCGGCAATGCACCGTTTAATAGCTTACCCAAAAATATCCGTTATACACCAAGTTTCAACCCTATATCTCAACCGGGAGGGTAGTTATAGGGTAAGAAAGAAAAACTGGTTTTTGCCACATTCTCTCCATTTAGTGATATTCTAAAAATCTGAAAAAATTCCAGAATATTTTAGATATGTTTGCTTATAAGTATGAATTTCTTCAGATTTTTTGGTTGCTAATCCTAGCCGTGAAAAATTTTAAAAAGGCAAAAAAAGTCGAAAAATTAAGATCTTGGTTAGATGCTTTTGAGGCACTAGATTTTCACTTTTACAGTATTTAGTTAAATATTAGCATGATTGGTATCGTCAGCTTTTTCAGATTTTTCATTCCGGTGCGCCGTGTGTAAGAAAATTAAAAACCGATATTTTCGATTAAGGTAAAATATACATATACTGCTTTCCATGTCCATCATAAACCAATACCACGCGGCTCTTCAATGAATAAAATATTGGTAGCTATCCATAATTAGAATATACAGCCAGAGAATTGGCAGTGTATCAAAATTATTTTTATAAAATATTTTTAAAATATTTTTTGTATGTTATCAAATGATTATATTTTATTCTTATGTATGTAATAATTAAAAAAAAATGATTTTTAACTTAACTCCCTCCATTCAGATCTTACTCCGTTCAGTGTAGAAATATTAAAAATCATATAATACACTAATAAGTGTATAAGGAAATATAAAAATTGAAAGTATTTTTAATCTATCACATGAAAATATCGTTGAAAATATCTGTTTTTGATTTTTTTAAACACGGCACATAAGAATGAAAAATCTGAAAAAACTGGATAACGCCAGTCATGCTAATATCTGTAAAAGTAAAAATCTAGTGCCCCGAAAGCTTCTATCCGAAATCATAATTTTTCGACTTTTTTTGCGTTTTTGATTTTCCAAGCCTAGGATTAGCAACCAAAAAATCTGAAAAAACTCACACTTATAAGGGGGTAGACACGGCACGTGACCTCTCCGATTTGAGACGTCGGTATTACAGCAGTTTTTTCGTTGGGCCTGGTGGAGCCACTTGCGTGGTTTGTTACGAATTTGAAAGGTTTAATTCTCAGCTAGCGTGCGCGCAACACGATCTAGGAAGGCAACAGCGCCTCAAGTATTTTTACAAACACATTCAAACGCTCATTTCGCCAGAGGCATCGCGACAATACGGCTGAAGAACAAAATCGAAACATTGGCGCGTGTTTGAAGTGAGATGTACGGTGATCATGCTATCTTTCTTTGAACCTAAATGATAGAATTGTCCCGCTCCGGTAAATTCTGACTGACTGAACGCGTGGATTTTATATAGCGCACCGTAGCACGCCTCGCTGCTGAAAAATATATGCCTTCTCCGAAGAACCGAAGGAACGTCCAATCTGAGAATTTTTTTAGAAAAAGTTATTAGCTTCTTTAAATAAATGTTTTTTAATTCATAAAAGCATACAGGATGCGTCACGCAATTGGGATGGGTTATATCTTGAATTTGGTAAGAGATAGGAAAAAGCTGTTTATGTAAAAGTTCAATGGTATGATAATGTTTATTTTTCTGACCGTATTTTCTTCGTGAATGCAACGATGCACTAAAAAAATGCAGATGCCCTTTTTATTTAAATAGAACTGCATTTTTTATTTACTTGTATCAACTCCTTGGAACATTCTGCATAAAAAAGTACTACATATTAGAACTAATAAATGGAGAGCCCTCGGCTCCTTCTCGCCCTTCGCTACTATTCCCTCTCGCTATTTCGCTGACGCGCCTACATATATCTAAAGGTGGGTACAGACATGCAACAGAACACAGTAACGTAACTCCGTCGTGTATCAAGTGTGGACGCCACACCGTAACAGCGTATCAGCGTAACATCGTAACATCGCAACGTCCCATCAATTGTCGGTTTTTCACCGTCACATCAAAGAAATGTTACGCATTCACGATACACCCCATCTATGCAAGTTCGGACGTGCACACAAACCATGAACTGATGGGACGGCATAATGCTACGCGCTGATGATACGCCACGAGATTCTGTATACGTCCACAACGTAACATCGTCGCGCAACGACAAATGTTGCACAGTGTGTTGCGCGACGGAGATACGTTACTGTATTATGTTGCATGTCTGTACCCACCTTAACAGTACAATGTTTAACACGTTCGCGACGGGGCCTGAATCTCGTGTCCCCGCCATGGGACGGGGGTTTCAAAAATTTGTTAACTACAGTAATCAGTTATTTAAATGCTATGACGCGATAATAGTTCATACAACAACGGTGGTATAGCCCGTCTGATGAAACCATTGTGTATGTACCACCGGTGGCTCATCCCGTCCCATGGGACAGACAAGGATGTACCACCGGTGGTACACCCCGTCGCGAACGTGTTAAAAAACTAATATTTCGTGAGATATCTCATACTTTTCATATGTCTTACCATTCAACTTTTACATCAATAGCTTTTTCCTATCTCTTACCAAATTTAAGATATAACTCGTCCCAATTGCGTGACGCTTGCATTTCGAGAAACCTATAGTAACTTTGTTTTTACGAAATTAATAAAAAATACAAAGGAGTCAATATTCTGAGTGAATGCAAATAATTTAAATAAATAAATATCTCCTATACAACTTATATAAACATTTGTAGGATTGTTGCAAAGAAGAGGTATATGTATTCTTCTTTTGTTATACCTCCTCTTTGAACGAGGTTTGTTATGGGGCGCTGTGAAAAATCCAGGCGGGCGTCAGTCAAAACCTAGCGAAAAGGGACAATCTCAACATTCAGAATGAGAGAAAGACAGCATGACTGTAATGCGTCTCACTCAGCGTTCGGGCGTTGTTGCCCTTTTCGCTTGCTTTCGCTTGCCTTCAGTCGAGTGACGTAACCAAGCTAACGCTTGATTTTGGCTACGATTCCAAATTGGCAGCCTTCTTAGTTAGACGCCACCTTATAACTATTAGCTGAACTGAATTTGTCACATGAATTGCTCTGTATTATCCACAAAATGGCGGAACTGGTCTGTGAGAATGCTTTTACGGGCATCCGTTATTCGTCCTTATTTCGCAACAAATGAAGACAAAATAGATCTTAATTTACAGGTAAGGGTTGTGGCTAGACTGCTCAACTCATGATTTCAATCACAGCACTCTTTTAGTGGCTTAAAAATGCTTCGATTCCGCGAATGCATTTTGTCGATTTTTTACCTCTACTTTGGACGCTTATATTACTAAACATCAACATAATCCCACTGAAACATGAGTTGAGCGGTGTGCATTGGACCTTCCTGTTTCGAATAAGCCCTCACCCAGCTCTAAATGTTCTCATACAAGGACGAATAACGGAAGCGCGTAAACCCATGTTTATGCCCATTTTTGCCGGTAATGTCAACGCGCTATTACCTTACTAAATTACTATTACCCGTGTCTACCCCCTTGGAATTTTTGCAGATTTTTTGAATATCACTAAATGGAGAGAATGTGGCAAAAACCAGTTTTTCTTTCTTACCCTATAACTACCCTCCTGGTTGAGATATAGGGTTGAAACTTGGTATATCACGGGTTTTTTGGTAAGCTATTAAATGGTGCATTGCCGATTAAAATCTGCTCAAGGACACTTTTGACCATCTGATTCTACTATACCTTTTTTAAAAATTCAGAGTTCAAGTTTTCAATTTTCAAAATGCAATTTTCTAAATTTCAATGATTCAAAATCTAAATCTTTACACTTTATACATATAAATAATATTTATAGCAACGCTGTATTAAATTCACTGAATTAAAAATTCTTTACTGGTATTGAGATTATACATATAATACATGTTACACAGTCCAACAAATTTGATCTTTTTCTGTGATCTGTAATATTCATTTCTCAAAAACTGTACGTATAGGAGCAAAACGGTTTGCAGATTCGTAATCAGCGTACAAAAGCCTTTAAGAATCACGTAATGGATATTGATGATCAAAAATCGTGTTGTACCGTGTTATATGCATCATTCCTACATCAATGTGATTAACTTCTTTTATTGAATTTTTAAAGATTTTAATGCTAAAGTGCTCGATTGATGCTTAACTTTTTATACTTTATCAATTTCTTTACTTTTTATTTTTTAGAGTTAATCAAGTTGACAAATGGACAGCTCATATATAATATATAATTTATATAATCTATTATATATTACCTTGTTGTTAAAAAGCAATAAGATTTTATTATTGCCATCTCTACGTATAAACGTGGAACTAGTTCTCTTATAGATGCTATTTTATAAAACCAGTTTCTACAAGTTTCTTTCGCATTTTCAGGTACCATGTCAGGTGTAAAATTATTAGGTAAACTAGTTGGTACTTTACTTCCTGGCCTGCAAAACATTTCCTATTATGAATGTGTTATGCTAATTCATTACAGATAATATAGAATTTATGTACTGACTTATAATATTCCGCTTTAACTTTCAGTCTCTCATAAACAAGTTTTCCAAAAATATCTAAAATATCTGTGATAAGAACAAACTTGCTGGGATAAAAAGCCATAACGGATGTATCTACTAATAATTTGGCACACTGGAAATAATATAACATTAATTTAATATTTATTTATATACAGATCGAAAGAAGGTAAAAATAGAAACCTGAATTGCTATTTTAAGTGCTTTAACCCTTTGATCTGAATGCCAGGCCTGTACAAGTTCATTATTTAATTGCTCAATTCTTGCAGCGTACTGCTGTTGCGAGAGATCTAACATTTGTCTAATAGATCCTTCTTCGAAATCATCTAACTGCTCCAGTCTTGTTCGTACTTTGTCAACTACTCCACCAGTTGGTTGAACTTTTACAACAACTGATAAAAGAAATATAATATAACATAATATAAATATAACAAATACAAAAAATATTCTTAATTTCAGTATTCTCATAAAAGATAACAGTGATACCTTTCTCTCCACCTGACAAAAAACTGGTAATAATCGACAACTTTTCTGAAGTTGTGTATTTGTTTAATATTGCAGCTCGTCTTGCTGACCATGGTTCTACTAATTCTTCTGCAGTATCTTTAGATTTTTTTCCACAAACTATGGCATTGCAGGAATAATCCCACTACAATATAAATATTATATTAAGATTTAAAATTAAATTGTAAGTACTATGGAGAAGTGTTGTGATAACCTCATCTGCAGCCATTTTGGATAAAGGATCTAATTCTTCTCTAGCAAACTGCGAAAGGGGGTCAGATCCATCGAAAGAAGAATGGCTTAGTAACGGATCTGTTAAAGGGTTTCCAGGGATTGGTGTATGCGTTGGAGTTGGTGTAGCAGTTGAACTACTGGTACTTGTGCTTCGTAATGCATTGCGTTTGATCCCACTGCGTCCATCAATTAACTGCAAATATATTGATAAAATATTGATAAATGTATTACACATTTTTCATCATATTAATTCTTACTATAACAGTAACAGGTTTTAATGGATGATCTGTTGTTTCTTCTAAACACGCAAACCTTATTGCTTTATAATTTACAGGTTTGGAAATCCTAAAAAATGAATATAAATTACTTAACCACTTTAACTATTAATAAGAAAATTATAAAACATACCAATTTATTTCAGTCATCTTTTGAATACATCAAAATCTGTTTACAATGCAATAATAAAATAAAATAACACATATATAGTTCTTAATACTGGTTTTATGTTAACCTTGTATCAAATGTAATATATATAATCTGTCATTTTATATTTAAATGAAACAATTAAAATTTCAATTATAAAATATAAAGATAACTCTGCATGTGTGCAGTTGGTATCAGTAGGTATTGGTTGGTATGCAGTATTAAAGGAGTGTTCTCATATAAGCATGCGCGGACATATATATACAGGGTGTCCCAGAACTGGGGTAGGAGTCGAAGAGGGATGATTAGTGAGGTCATTCTGAACAACTTTTTCCTTTGCCAAAATATTGGTAAAGGCTTCATTTTCGAGTTATTAACGAAAAACACTGGCCAATCAGAGCGCGTCGTTAGTGCGGGCCGAATCACGAGAGTGTTGGGTATGCTCTGCGTTCAAACCGTGGTCGTGATCAAGTGCATCGGCACCACGTCGGTGTAATAGGATTCGTTGTTCATGAGCAATCAATAATTTTGAGCGGTGTTTTAGCACAATGTTAGCACAACTTAGCACAATTGGAAAAATTGAAATACATGGAAAGTGGGGGGCTGGCCTAAAAAATAGTTTTTTTTTCATTTTTCCATCGTATTTTTCATATTACGATTTTAATATTCGAGCACAATGTAGCACAAACCTAGCACAAGTCAGCACAATTGTCAAATTTTAATTATTTTAAAAGTGGGGGGCTAACTTCTAGTAGGTACATATATATTACAATCATATCATATCATATCATATCATATCATATCATACTCATACTATTATACAGAGACAGCGTTTGTTTGTATTTACAGAAAAATTTCAAAAACTACTTATCCGATTGATACCAAAGGGTCTAGCCCAGGCATGGGCACGAAACCGGCTCAAAGAGCGCGTCTGACAGCGACACTGTTTTGGGAGCGCGTTTACTCTACTGATTCGCTCTTTCGAGGTGGTGGGGCAGCATTGTAGGAGAAATCGAGCTGCGGCGGTCGAGGTGACGGAGATATGAATGTGTGGTACGAATACGCGGCATGATTACACGACAGAATATTCGAAACGTAAAGCAATGGGCATTTAAATAATGTAATGTTTAATTATATCAAGTTTAATTATAATTATTTTTATATTTAAATGTAGAATAATATTTCACGAACTGTTACTTTCTTTAAGAGACGGAGAAAGGCTAGTTATAATGTCCCGGTTTATAACGCTTACAATTGCTTTCACGACCATCGGATTTGTACTAGGAAAATGTGTCGATGAATATTTTCCGGTTGAAGACGGCTGTAAAACAGCGTTCGCGGCGCAGGAGTCATAAACCGTGCTAACCGTTATAAACCAATGTAGCGCCTACCAAATTTACAACAGGACACTTCGGAAGGCATACCGTTGGAAATATAAATCAATGTATAAAAGTACCTCATGTTCGCATCCTCGTTCTTGTCCTTCACCTTTGCAGTTTTTTCGGAAGAAACGTGTAACAACCCCGTCACCATGTCTATTAACTCTACCGTGCTAACCGTTATAAACCAATGTAGCGCCTACCAAATTTACAAAAGGACACTTCGGAAGGCATACCGTTGGAAATATAAATCAATGTATAAAAGTACCTCATCCTCGTTCTTGTCCTTCACCTTTGCAGTTTTTTCGGAAGAAACGTGTAACAACCCCACCACCGTGTCTTTTAACTCCACCTTCATTTCCCCAAATTCTTGCATTTGTATCCTCCTCCACAAAAATTTTCTCCAATCACAAATTCATCCCCGGAAAACAGCATTCTACGAACGAGTCTAACGAACCTCGGAAAACGCACCGATTGCACATTTTCCAAACAGCGATCAGTGAGTTCAGTTAGCAAGCGAAGTAAAGTGCAGTGAGATAAAGTGTTTTGGCGTTTTTGATTTGTGTTACTAAGGAGTAATTCCACCGTAAGTACATATTTACTGATATCTCTAGTAAGGTTCCTCAGTTCGTAATGTTCCACATTTTGCATAGCAACTTATTGATTTGATTATGTTACTATGTAGTGATTATAAAAGGTATGGCCGGCCCGTCCGTACTGAAGCGGTCCACTTCTGGGGGGCAGTTCAACCCTCAGTGGGAACAGGAGTTCTTGTTTATGGAACATAATAATACGGCACTTTGTCTAATCTGCCACAAACAGCTGAATTCAAATAAAAGATTTAATATTCAGCGCCACTTCAACAACAATCATGAGGAGGAGATTCGTCCTCTGAGTGCGGAAGAGAGGGCGGCAGAAGTGTCCTCCACATTGGAGGAGCAGGCTGAAAAAGTAAGATCTTTTAGAAAGTAAACTGTCAACAATGTATTTATAGTTCACATCAAACAATATATTAAAGTGTGTGTCTTTTTAGAATGCCTGCAATAACCAAGTTGCTGTGCGCGCTAGTTTTATGATTGCACTGGAAATAGCAAAATCGACGTGCAGCTTCCAGGATGGGGAAATGATACGGCGCTGCGTTTTGGCGGTGGTTGAGCAGGTTTGCCCCGAGAAAACGGAGTTATGTAAAAGCATTTCACTGTCGCGGCGAACATTAACGCGACGAGTGGAAATGATGGCAGAGGACAGCTGCAAACAGCTGAGGCATCGTTGCAGAAACTTCAACGAGCTCCCACATACTTAAAACGAGAAATACCGTGAAAACACGGACGTTAAAAGTTAGGACCAGAAAACTTAATTAAAAAATTTAAATTGTTAATATATTATTTAAATAAATGACTGTTAACTAACACACAGTTTAGGGAAAGAAGAGCTCATACTTTTCTGAGAGCTGTTTCTGGTACGAGAAACGTGGCGGGTCGGCGCTACGTATTCCCCTGTAGGTCGGTTAGGTTGAGCGCCTCTAACGTTCAGGCCGGCTTTGCCTTATGAAAGGGCGTTGCATTGGTTTTATTTTTTTTTAACTATGATGTACCAATCCGACACTTTTTAAATTTTTACAGATAATAGTTAAATAGTAAAGGATTATTCTTAATTTTTTCGGTGGGTGTCATCCAACGGATTGTTTATAAAAATCATTTTCAAAAATTTATTTATTAATTTTCAACCCTTAATCATCGAATAAAAATTTTGAAAAAAAATATGATATACAGCTAATGAATACCTACTATGTATTTGCACTTTAATGTGATCAAATATCTTAAATAGTTTCCGAGAAAAAAAATGATAAAGGTTTTGCGTTTTACCCTCATACCTCCCTTATCAGAGGGGGTAGGGGGTTGAAATTGCACACAATTGTTGTTTAGGCAAAAAGCATTATGTGGTATAAATATCAACCGAAAGTGTTGCTGGGGCCGATTCACTATGCTTATACGGCTAGACCCTTTTAACAGTAGCTTCCTCGCCTTCTCTGGAGTGACATAGGCTATATTATTTTAATAAACTGTGGAAACTATTACATTGAATTCTGCCTATCCGTGTGCGATCGTGACAACGTACGCGTTATGTAGTATGGGGTCGCCGCTTTTCTACTGTTCCTGCAGGCAGCAACACCTACTTTTTCTGAAATACTAGAGATTGATCACCAAAAAATAATACAACAATTATTACTTCAAATTCTCGAATTTTCTATTTATGAGAGCGGGCGAAGCCGCGACGGGGATGCTAGTAAAATATAAATAAAAAAAACACAACACAAAAAGAATACACAAAGTAGCAATAAACAAACAAAATACAAAAAAAAACATACAAAATATTAATAACCAAAAAAAAAATACAAGAAACTAAATAAATTATAAACACTAGAATAGAAAATACTAAAAACTAAAATAGAATACTAAATAAAAAACACTAAAATAGAAAATAAAACGAAAAAAGAAAAATTTACAAGACCCTAGTGCATTGTTTGAACGCATGAGAAACTTTGAAAAATCTGTTACCTGATGGCAGCAGAACAATTGAAAAATAATTTTTAACAAAAAACAAATCCGACTTCGAAATGCACTAAAAAGTGTCAAATAATTTCTATTTCATTTATACCAATATTCCATAACTATTAATGATATCTACTTAATCGTTAAATAGGATACCAAATACATTTCAAAGTTTTCGCAGGCGGCGCAAAATTAAAAATTTTTCCTCTACTAGGAAGATCCTAACTCGGGCGTCGGCAACCTATGATAAATGACCCATTTGATAATTTCAAGTAAACTATATTCAACGGGAATCAACATACCCATTGTGAATTAACTATACTGCAGTTCACGAGTGACCGCACTTAACTCGCGCAGCTCACTAGGTCTAGGGAGATTTTTAATAGCCCGTGTGGTTCCCCTTTACAGCTTGCTTCTTTACTTTGCGTTCACATCATTTTTTTTTTTCGAAAAATAATAGGAATTTCATTGTATCGTGAAACTTTACAATATCATCACCGGTTATCAGTTATCGTACGTCATATGTATATTTCTGCCCATCATTTATATGTAAAGCATAACACGAAGCAAGCTGTAGAGGGGAATAACACACGTTACTAAAAATCTCTTTAGACCTAGTCAGCTACGCGAGTTAAGTATGGTCTCTCGTGAACTGCAGTACAGTGCATGTACATCAGGAGTGCTGCCAATTTCTGACATAATCGTTATGCCTTGTCTACACTCGTAGACAAAATCGCGCGACTGTCTATAGACAAATCGAGAACTTTGTCTATAGACAGTCGCGAATAATTTGCAACACAGTCGATCGACTTTGTCACGCGTCCACATCTACAGTTAGTCGCCACAACACCATGAGTTCAGACGTTGCTGCCTGTGGTATCGCTGTATGTGCGGTATTAATTTTGAATGCTAAAAAGAAGAAAAATCGAAAACGTTGGTGGATGCGGGCCATATTTTGGAATGACCCTAATTTCGGAATAAATCTTCTCGATAAGCTGAAATTAGAGGATGGTTCGGGTTTCCGAAATTTTACGCGTTTAACTCCTTTAGATTTTGAAGATTTTCTACAGATGGTTGGTAGTAAAATCTCAAAAGAAGAAACCAGATTTAGAGAAACCATACCAGCTTCTCTCCGTTTGGCAGTAACACTTCGTTTCCTGGCAAGTGGCGATTCTTTTACCAGCCTCATGTATACTTTCAGGATCTCTAAACAAGCTATTTCTCAGTTTGTTCCCGAAGTTTGTGAAGCCATCATAACATCGTTAAAGATATTTGTGCAGGTTTGTGCAAATCATATTATAACACCAAAAACATTTTAATGCAATAAATTTATTTAAATGAAAAATATGATTAAATAATATTATTATATATTTATTGTACTAATAGAAGGGTCACATCTTTCTATAAGGGGGAAAAGTGCTTTAGAAATGAATGAACATCTTCACTGTTATTATTAATATTTCCACCAATAATACATTCACTGTCTGAAGCAGAAGTGTTTGACATTGAAGGGCTGGGGGTATTTGAGGAGCATGGTAATGGAGAAAGAAGTGGCGAAGGAGTTGACTTCGGAATTTCTTCGGAATACTTTCCCATTTCCAAACACAGTAGAATGTTATGGATCTTGAGCTGGGCTATAGATATTTCTAAATGAGACCTTTTACAGTTTCTCATTTTATTAGCTATATGTTCCCCGAATACTGTATACTCATCTCTGGCAGAAACTACTTCAGACAGTGACTGCATGCATTTTACCGCTTGTTGCACTGTTGTATCCTCACTTTTCCGTGGACGCTTTAAATTTGTAGGGGTTTTGAATGAGGTTGGAGCAATCTCTTTCTGCGATTCATCATCAGTATTAAAACTTTCATGGCAAGATAATTCTTCGTCAGGATTGGTGCCACTCTGAGAAGCAATGAAAGCTATTAATAATCTTATTGCTCCCTTATATAAAAATACCTAAATACAATACAAAAGAAATTGAACACACCTAATACCGTAGTTACTAAGATACTAGTTTCCTTGTTTGGTCTGTTTATATTATAGAAACCGAATTCAGAAACTAGATAGAGAGCTATAAGCGAAGAGTTTAACAGAAAATGGAACTTCCCTCGATGCCTGGGCTCGATTGATGGAAAGCATGTACAAATAGTGGCACCGGAGCACAGTGGGAGCTTGTATTTTAACTATAAAGGGACATTTAGTATAGTGTTGCTTGGAGTCGCCGATGCCAACTACAATTTTTTGTATGCAGATGTTGGATGCCAAGGCCGCATTTCTGATGGTGGCGTGTTTAAGTACACTTCATTGTACACAGATTTGGAAAGAAAAACGCTGAATGTGCCTAATGAAGAGCCATTACCAGGAAGAACAAAGTCGGTTCGTTTCGTTTTCGTGGCTAATGATGCGTTTGCGCTATCAACTTACATGATGAAGCCATACCCAAGTCGTACGCCAGGAGCATGTTCTCCAGAAAGAATATACAATTATCGGTTAAGTAGAGCACGAAGAGTGATTGAGAATGTCTTCGGAATAATGTCATCCAAATTTAGAGTGTTACTAAAACCTATAGCTTTAAGTCCGGACAAAACGGAATCTGTGGTAATGACATGCATTTATCTGCATAATTTTTTACGGAGGAATTCTGAATCCAGAAGAAACTATACTCCGCATGGTACATTTGATTTGGACGATGATGATGGGAATTTGATTATGGGATCTTGGAGAAGGGAAGTGGACGATCACAATTCTTTGATAAATCTCCAAAATATTCCAAGGAGAATAAATGTTAATTTGCATGAAATTCGAAATGAATTTCGAGATTATTTTATTTCCCCTGAAGGAGCAGTTCCATGGCAAGATGATAAGTGTTAAATAAAAAATAAAAAACCTGACAAACAATTTAAGTAAAAAAAAATTACAATAACATTATGTATAATACTGCATTATGAAAAGTGTCCTTAATATGTCTTTTTCTGTTTTGTTTTATTTACATGCGAATGTAAATTTTTTTCATAATAAATCGATATTAATTTTTTTTAAAGTTATACTTACTTCACTATTTTTTTCATTTACATCTTCGCAGTCGGTGTTTCGGCTACCTCTTGATTCCGTTCCTCGAAGGAGAAACAATAAATTATCATATGCAAACCAGCCGGACTCGAACGGAGAGGCACCACTTTTCTTTGCCTGTTTTACCTTCCTATGCTCACGATAAAACTGAGTTTTCAAATTGTGAATCTTCTTTTCTATATCGGGAATCGAAACTTTATGTTTTTGAGCAATGCCTTCCACGGTAACTTTTTTTTTATACGGTTTTTGTAGTCCGCCGATGTAACATCCCATAAGCATGTTGCATTGTGGAAATCTTCTATTAATAATAATGTCCTCTCTGGGATCCACATAATTACAGTATGATCGAAAACGCAATAATGGACACAGGTCTGGACATAGACTCATTTGTTTCTGTCTATGAACACGTCTCCACTACGAGATGTAGCGCAATTTGTCTCAAGTTTTCCATTCGAGATGGAAGACAATAGACTTGCGATTTTCGTCTATGGAACAGTCATAGACGCCCGCTTTGTTCTCCATTTGTCTATAGACAGTTGCGGAATATTGTCTATAGACACGAGTTGCGCGATTTTGTCTACGAGTGTAGACAAGGCATTACAATTACAAATGTTTTCGGCCGTATCTGTAACGTTTCGAACTTGTTTTCTTACGACTTATTAATTATCAAGCTTGCTATACCGCAATGAAATCGTTATTGGCAGCATCGTTTGTTCGGGTATTTTTAATTTTGCGCCGCCTCCGAAAACTTTGAAATGTATTTGGTATCCTATTTAACGATTAAGTAGATATTATTAATAGTTATGGAATATTGGTATAAATGAAATAGAAATTATTTGACACTTTTTAGTGCATTTCGAAGTCGGATTTGTTTTTTGTTAAAAATTATTTTATTTCACACTTTTTAGTGGAACGTGTAGTACTTGTAGGATAGTGTAAGGTGATTTTAGATTTCTGTTGCTTAGCTAATAACCATAAACCGAAAAAAATTGACCGAATTTAAGTTGTTAATAAACAACAAATTTCATAAATTTTTGTAAGTGGGATCATCGCGGATATACCTCCTACTAAATGTGAAAGGTTTCATCGCTATCGGTACATTCCCTACAGCATAAACGCCGGAAGATATAAATGAAGTATTACGTATTTTGCGATAAAAGTCGTTAGGAATGAAAAAATACAAAAATTTTTTTGCAGGACCAATTAGAAGATATACTCTACAAGAAGCAAAATTTTCAATCCGACTGGTCTATCCGTATCGCGGTAATCGGTGAAAAATGTAAATCAAGCATTACGTTCTTGCAAAAAAAATCGTTAGCAATGAAAAAATGCAAAATGCCTTTCTGACGGGACCAAGTGGGAGATATACTCTACAAGACGCAAAAAGTTTCGTTCCGATTGGTCTATCCGTCTCGCAGAAATCGGCGACCGTACGCCGCACGTACGTGAAATAATACGTTTTTTTGCAATAAAAAGCGTTTGGAGTGAAAAAATATAAAATGTTTTTATAACGGGACCAATCGGGAGAGATACTCTACCAGATGCAAAAGGTTTCGTTCCGATTGGTCCAGCCGTCTCGGCGTAATCGGTGAACATACATAAAAAAAAAATCTAGGATCGAATTGAGTATCCTCCTCCTTTTCGAAATCGGATAAAAATAAAACGAATTGAAGCGAGGTGCGAGTGATCGCATGTAATATTATCTTATGTCGTATTTAAATCAAAATAGTCACATGTGAAGCCATTGCTCTCCGGCTCATAAGTACGATTGCGTGTATTTTGTATTGTGTAATTAGGGTGGTTACGTGGAGTAACCAACCCTATCGGGTTGTTCCGTGTTGAACAACAATATCGAATCAGAGTGGTTACATGGAGTAACCACTCTACCGGATCGTCGTCACGACCACGGGTGTCTTGTATGCGATTGTAATATGTGTAGTTAGGGTGGTTACGTGATGTAACCAACCCTACGGGTCGTCGGTGTGACTGTATTAGTCAACAACCGTACGACATCCGATTAATGTGTATTCAGGGTGGTTACGTGATCTAACCAACCCTACGGGTCGTCGGTGCGACTGCAACAGTCGACATCCGAACGACATCCGAGTAATCAGGGCGGTTACGTGATGTAACCAGCCCTACGGGTCGTCGGTGTGGCTGTATTAGTCACATCCCAACGACATCCGATTATTCTAAATTCGAAAGAGATTCGGCTCTTGCACTCGCGAACTAACCATGTCACGACCGCGATCCGAACTGTACGAAGTCTTCTAGCCGACTAAAAAGGCAAGCAAAAAATATCCGGAAATCGCCTGAAAACTCTAGCATAAGAGTGGTGGCATTTGAAAATGTCCTTTCTTTCTTTCTTCCTTCTATCGATGACGCACGAGGGACAGCGGAACCGTTAGGTTATTTATGACTTGCACGTGATTTCGTAGGACCGAACCGAGCGAAAACCGATAGACAAAGGCCCTGCTTTGACTCGTCCTTCGAGTCAAAGAGCTATTCCCGACGACGAACGCGCTGGGCCTTTTGAGATCATAAACCTCCCTCGATCGACAAAGGTTCTCAACCGCGTCCGAACACCTAAATGACACACGGATGCTACAATAGCTATATGTATTATGTACGATGAATCAGACCAATTTTTGCGTGTCGCCAGAGAAATCACAGTTTCTCGAGCGAGTTCGGCTCGTCTTTGATGTGGTGACAGCCGAGAGTCGAAGCAGCGTACAGGGAAGAAAGCAAGTTTAATACCCGTGTAGGTACGTGTGAGTCAATACTAACACAATCAAAATTTTTTTTAATGACAATGTTACTAACGTATTTATGAGATTTTTCTGATTAAAACAAGATCAAACATGACATAATTTGAATTATAATTATTTATTTACTTATTTATATCTAAATAAGTAAAAGTAATGTAAATTATATGGTGTTTGGTCTTATTTTAATCAGATGAACCTTACAATTACATTGGTAAATTTTTCATTTAGCAAAAAATAAAAATAAAAAAGTTATTGTTGAATTAATATTGTTTCACTCAAATGTTTTTTCTCAGGCCCTTTAATTCTCGGACCTCTTTCTCTTTCGCTACTTGTCCTTTTCTACGTTCGCCAGCATTGAAGAACTCGCTCCAGCCGTGTTGTTCTTCCAGCATCACATTTTCGTTACCTATTCATCCAATATTTGGACGTAACATAAAATCAGGAGAGTCCAGCATAATATCACATTCTATGCTGAAAAAACATACTAACTTATCTGTCTAAAAAAATTTTAATAACTCTGGCAACAGATTTATTTTCGGGGTGCTTTTCATAAGTAATCAGTATTTCACCAAATTGTTCAGAAAATCAATTTGGCTGAACTTCGTCTTGGGGGACCAAAAATTATTGGATGAAAAGTATCAAATCTTATAGTTTTTGACCTGAAACATTCGAAAATGCAAGTTAAATGTCCAGGAAACCAATAGTTCAAAAGATACGAGTACATGAAAATGTGTATAGTTGGCGTACTTTGACAGGTCAATACGACGCCATATTGTCCAATGAGTGGAGTCGCCGTCGGTAAAACAGAATTATATAAGTGGTGGCCTAAACCCGGTATACCTAAGGTTAAGTTTTTTTTTTTTATAAACAATATCCCCTCGGATTTGATAGGAACTGATGGTACTCACACCCAACAAATAGAGTCCAAACAAAGGATTGGACGCGGGGGAGAGTCAATATCGCATCGTACTGATCTGTCAAAGTACGCCAAGTACACACATTTTTATATACTCGTATCTTTTGAACTATTGGTTTCCTGGACATTTAATTTGCATTTTCGGACTTTTCAGATCAAAAACTACAAGAACACATACATATTTTGGACCCGTTAATTTTTGGTCCCCTAAGACGAAGTTTAACCATCAATTTTTATAACATATCAAAAAATCATTGAAATCGGGAAGGACGTATTTGTTCTTCAGTTTCACTAAAAAAAAGGGTAATTATTGAGATTAGGTTACACCTCACCGATTTTGATAAAATTTAAATATGTTGTAAAATTAGACATTTTGAACAACTTTTTCCTATACATATAACGGCCGCTCGGCCTTAGTTTTCGAGATATTTTCGAAAAACTGTTGAAACTAACACATTGAATTCTGGCCATCCGTGTGTGTCCGTGACAACGTATGCATCAGTATGGGATTGCCGCTTTTCTACTGTTTTTGCAGGCAGCAGCACGGCGACCGACATCAATATATATATACATATATTACGGATGGGCTTAAAAATTAAATTTAACTAATTTTCATGATTTTGAATCTCAGTATGTGTGTCTGGTTGCCTGACGGCGACCAGAATATCACTTTGCCCTAACCTAACTTAATTCACTGATTAGGAAGAGTAGATTGGGTTAGGTTAGGCTATATTAAATTCCCAGGTGTCATCATAGCTACGATACATTGAAATCATGAATGCAGAAGTACACAAGGTATATATTGGTCATTGGTCGCCGTGCTGCTACCTGCAGAAACAGTAGAAAAGCGGCGATCCCATACTAATGCGTACGTTGTCACGGACACACACGGATGGCCAGAATTCAATGTGTTAGTTTCAACAGTTTTTCGAAAATATCTCGAAAACTAAGGCCGAGCGGCGGTTATATGTACAGGAGAAAGTTGTTCAAAATGTTGAGTTTTACAATATATTTAAATTTCATCAAAATCGGTGAGGTGTAACCTAATCTCAATAATTACCATAAATTAGTATATTCTTTCAGTATAGAATGTGTTATTCTGCTGGATTTTCCCGATTCTCCTGAAAGTGTCTGACGCTGGCTCGAGTGAGTTCTTGAATGCTAAAGACTTGAATAAAAAAGACAAATAGCGAAAGAGAAAGAGGTCCGAGAATTAAAGGGCCAAAAAAAAACATCTGATTCAACAATAACTTTTTTATTTTTCATTTTTGCTAAATGAAACTTTTACCAGTGTAATTGTAAGGTTCTTCTGATTAAAATAAGACCAAACACGACATAATTTGCATTATATTTACTTATTTATTTAAGACCTAATGCAAATATATAAAGTAACTATAATTCAAATTATGTCGTGTTTGATCTTGTTTTAATCGAAAAATTTCGTCAATACGCTAGTGGAAGTTTCATTCAAAAGAAAAATCAGTCATTATAAAGCAACGAAGCGAAAGTGCAGCATAAGTACACAAAAAAAATATAAGGTTTATAGCAAGCTTAACATTTTCTATTGTATTATGGTAATCACTATATTATAGTTTTGTTTCCTTGTTGTATTATAGGAAAGTATAATATGCAATATCGTATAAGCGTGGACCAGGTGCAATAGTTGCAAGAAACCTGATATGTATATGTATAACAAATTAAATGAGGAATCAAATTGTATCTAATCCATCTTTCATTGTAATAACCATTCAGAGAATAAAATTATAATAGTTGTAAGGAATAAGAAATAAAACTAACAAACCGTTAAAGATTGAAATTTCTTTATATCCTTACAATTTAACCTAACCAATTTTCCTCGTATGTCTTCGGATTTACGTATTGTAATAGTTAGAATAACAGTAATATCTAATTGAAGAAATTACTTAAATATTAATTAAAAAAATATCAAAGAAAGATGCAGTTCAACTCCTTCTTTTAACTGCTTCCCAAGTTAATGTATTTCATAGTATTAATGTATTAAAAAAACGTTAATGCATTAAGAATCAGAACTGAAACCGTAAAATCGGGATTCGAACTGATTCTCCTGGTTTCTTAATTCAGCCATATTGCCATGTACGAAATTATATTATTTTGTCGATTCGTCGATGCTGCTGCCACGTGCTTTAGCGGCTTGAGCATCGAGCCGATAACGTAGAAATGACGAGAGCAGCCGAACTCTGCCAAACCCGCAGAGCTCACACGGACACGTGGGACAACGCGCTTGTGTTAGATGAAACAACGGCGGCAGGGGAGTCACTGGGACGTCGTGAGACGTCGTGGAGAGGGTAAAAATTTGTCCCACGTCCCACGGTTCTGGCATCACTGATTTTGTCTCCTAATTTATGAGCATTGATATAACATAATGCAGACATGCTGCAGTCATACTCTTATGGCATCGTCGCCATATTACATTTCATTCAACACTTGCGATTACAAGCCTGCAGCTAAATTCACACGATATTGCACATATATATACAGGCGAGGTTCGCAACGCGGTAAAATACTGTAAAATGTAACGAACTCTAGAAAACGCTCGGATGACCCAACCCTGCCGGTGGATACCCGGCTTTACTCACGTCCCAAAATCCCTATAACCTGGAACGGCGAACGGCGCACGCAACAACACTATAACATTTTTCTACCAAAAAGTCCCTATATAGCAGCGGTTGGCGGTATCGCGTGCGTACGTTAAATATATTTCAAATTTGAATCTTCGGCGTTCTTCCGCTATCTTGTTTGGGACATAATAAACCAAATGTTGCAAAAGGTAATATTTTAAAACATTTTCACTAATGAAATAATAATAAAACGTACGTGTACGTACCTACATCAAAGTTATATAAGGAATATAGTTATGATTACTTTGGTAATATGAAACAGAAATGTGTAGGCGGGAGAATATTATAACTTATTATTTTTCATTAAGTTCTATTATTTAAGAAGTTATTAATTAGTATTCGATTCGTGATAATAATTTACATAAGATATATGAATTTATAATGACCATTAAAAAATCACAAACCACATTGTTGTATGAAATATTAGTATCTTTCTAACCTCAAACTAATTTTACATAAATTTATAAATTTCATGAAAGATATATATGTTGATTGATAGAATGGCTGAAGAGAATGAGGATAGTCAAAATTCTTCTGAAAAAGGTCGAACTTCTATGGAGATAGTAGTTGAAGATGTTTTTCAGTCTGATGCACCAATAACTGACGAACAAGGGGGAATTAGAGTGGATGAAGAGATATACATACCACCTCCTTTGAAAACTATCAGTGTGGCTGATATAAGTGGCCCTCGACTCATGATAACTAAGATCGTCAATGAAAATTTCAAAAGTTATGGTGGCACACAGATTATTGGTCCTTTTCACAAGGTAAATAATCACGTTTCTTAAAAATATTAAATCTACTTTCTGAATTCATTCTTCTCCTCTTTATAGTGCTTTTCAGCCATTGTTGGGCCAAATGGTAGTGGAAAAAGTAATGTCATAGACTCTATGTTATTTGTATTTGGATATAGAGCTTCTAAGATTCGGTCCAAAAAAATCTCAGTTTTGATCCATAATTCAAGCGAAAAACAAAATATCAATAGGTGTACAGTGTCTGTACATTTCCAACAAATAATTGATAAGGTATGTACAGTACTAAATTTATCTATATCAAATTTGATAAAATAATGATTTTGTTTAGCCTGGGATGGATTATGATATTGTTCCAAATAGTGAGTTTGTTATATCAAGAACAGCATTTAAAGATAATTCTTCGTATTATGAACTTAATGAAAAGAAAGTACAGTTCAAAGAAATTGGGAAGCTTTTGCGATCTTATGGTGTAGATTTGGATCACAATCGCTTTTTAATTCTACAGGTATGTATCACAATATTAGTAGGTATAACCATCACAAATAATTTAATGAAAAACGTTCGAAATAAAATTTATTGTATTCATGGAGTCTGTTTAGGTGAACGTAGTTTGATTTGTTATACCTTATATTTTGTGAGATATTAAAGTGGAATTTTAGAATTTTTGTGTTCTGGAATTCTGGAACTCTGTTATTTCAGCATTTTAGAATCTTAAAATTTAGAATATTTGAAATTTTTAATTTTGGGATTTTAGAATTCTGGAAGTTTAAGAACTGTTTAAATGATAATATATATTACAAAATATAAGATATTAAAAACTCAAATTATATTTATTGGATCAGATCTTAAATAGAATAAATTTTATTTTAAACATTTTTTGTTGCAGCCAAATTATTAGTAAGTTAGTTCTTGCTAATTCATACTGTATATTTTTATAATTTTATTTTATATGAATTTTTGGTTAATATAGGGAGAAGTTGAACAAATAGCAATGATGAAGCCTAAGGCTCAGAATGAGAATGATACTGGCATGTTGGAATATTTGGAAGATATAATTGGAACTTTCCGTTATAAAGAACCATTGGAAAAGTTATCGGAGAAGGTAGAACATTTATCAGATTATAGAACGGAGAAATTGAATCGTCTTAGAATTGTTGAGAAAGAAAAAGTAGCATTGGAAGAACCCATGCAAGAGGCTGTTCAATATTTGAAAATGGAGAATATGGTTATAAAATTACAACATCAGCTTTATTGTTACAAAAGGTAATTTGATCATTAATATACGTTGATGTTACTAGGTAGCAGAATGGGCCTGGTGTTCTCCGAAAATATGGACAAGCCCTCTCATCATTTTGAAATTCTAACCTTTCAAAATTCTAAAATTGCGAACTTTCCAATTTCGGGCATTTAAAAAGTCCACAGTTCGAAAGTTCTGAAAATGGGAAATCTCTGTATTCGAAAATTTTTAAGTTCCAGAATTTCGAAATTTTAAATTTCAAGAATTTCGAAATTTCAAAGTTCTAGAATTCCGAAATTCCAAAAATCCAAAATTCAAATACTTCAAAATTTTTAATTCTATGATTCTGAAATTCTAAAATCTTAAAATTCTATTGTGAGATTCTAAGATTCTCTTTAAAAATCTTATAGAAATAAATATTTAGGCCGAAATATAATATATAATTCAACTAAAAACACAACATACTATTTATATTTTGCATAACTTAAATTTTCTAACTTCATTCTTACTTTCAATGTGCACATTCACTTTTTGGAAAATCGATTGTCTTGACCGAATCTGTTTAAGTGCTAATTGTAAATTTTTTTTTACATCTATATAATGTGTGCATTTGTCTCATGAACTTTGTTCATCTACAATATCTCTGTTATTTCAACCAATATGCCAAAATGTTACTAATAAAAGTTGTAGAATTTCAATTTTTTATTATGCTTGATTCCGATAGAAAAGATAGTAAGGATAAAGGATCTGGGCTACGCTAGAAAAAGTCTTAGTTACGCCAGTGTTAATAAAGTCAGTCATTTATAAATTTAATGGAAATTTTATGTTTCAATAGATTTGAAACTATAAAGGAAGTTGAGCAGCATGAAAACAAAATGAAAGAGTTAAACGAAGATTTATCAAAGCTTACGGACAAAATAAAAGAAGTTCATAAGGATAAGGAACAGAAGAGTAAAGTAATTGCAGAAAAGAGTAAAAAATGGGATAATTTACAGAAGAAAAGGGATGATGTTATGGTTAAATTTGATAAAATACGAAAACATGACGAATCACTTCATGCAGAATTAGTGGAGACAAATAAAAGGCGAAAGGCTAATATAGCAACTTTAAAAAATGTAAGATTTAATATTTTCATTTTTGCCAAATACAATATTGTCTTTTATTGTGTCTTACAATGGAAGGCCTCCCAAAATAATACTCCGATTTTAATGAAACTTAACCTGATGATAGAAATTTCAAATTTTCAAATTTCCAAAGAGCGACACAAAAAGTCATTTTTTTTTGGTTTCATAATTTTAGTATAGACCTTTGTACCAGATAATTGCTTAATCATAAGACATCAGTCATAACAAATTTTCAAATTGAACCAATAATCAATTATTCATCTAAGAACGTGACTAGTTATGATCTTAGGTGGAAAGTTACGATTTAAGAGTTGCGATATTTAAATCTACGAAAAGCATATTTTAAATTTTCATTAGAGGCTCACATAAAAGAAGTTAAAAAATTGCTATTCACTATTTTTTCTTGTGATTTTGACAAATTGTAATTTTTTAAAACGATCAAAGCACATATTTTAGTAAATCATTTTATAGTTTTTTAAAAAACCTCAAGTCATTTGGTCCAATTTTAATTAAGGTATTCTGTTTTAAACAGTGTCCACTTATTTTTGTCCTCAATTATATATATTCTATCAATTAGAATATACAACTTTCGAAAATTAATTTCATAATTTTTTACATTATGGACTACAGTTTTATGAAAGAACATTTTTTTTATATACATACAGCTATATTGAATTTGCCATTCTGAATTTTGAAAATGTAAGTTTAAATTCGTTTTAAGCAGTTAACAAAACTCCTGAGAACATTTTTTAAAATTCTAGGACTGACTAAAGTCTGTATATTGAAGCGTATGGGCTGACGCATTAATAAATGTTGACTTTTTTGGTCTGTCATATCACAGAAACTAATTATTGTTTCATCTTGAATTTAGTGCAAAATTACAGTTCCAAAATTGTGAAACCAAAACGAGGCGAAAAATGTTTGGGACACTTTAGAAATATATAACTTCATATAAAAATTTGGGAATTTCAAATTTTCAGATTTTCAAATTGGAAATGTCCCCTGTAACACTTTACTTGCATTAAATTGTATAGTTACCATGTGTTCTTACTGATGTCATAAAAATTAAAAACTTACGGCTATAACATATACAGAGTGTCCAAAAAATACTATGCAATCCGAGAACCTACCTCGTGAAAATAGAATCAAAAATTCTTTTACCATTTTGCAATCTGCGGCCTATTTTTCGAGGTATAAGCAACAAAATTGAAACAATCGAGTCGTTAATTAAACATTGAGGTCCATCAAAAGACAAGGACGTATTTAAGAATTTAAAAATTAAGAAATCTGCAAGTTCGGAAAATGGAAATTTCTATATATTTACATGTCTACATTTTCAACTTTCCAAATTTCAAAAATTTCTAATTTGCAAATTTGATATTTCCGCGCTTCTGATTACTGACTTATTGCTGTCTTAGATAATAATTTGATATTTCTTATAGGAGAAATCAAAGTTGGAAGAGCTGAGTAAAGTACCAGAAAAAAGTATCAGAGACATCGAGGAATGTAAGGGAGTCATTGAAAATCATGAGAAAAACAAAAAGAAGGAAGAAGCAGTACTAGAAACTTTGATGATTGAATTGCGCAAGAAAACTGAACCATTATTGAATGACCGTTCTCAACTTGAAAAGCAGTTGATTTCTTTAAGGAAAGATGTTGATCAAGCACAAGCAGCTTTTAATATTGCTCAGTCTGAATTAGAGCTATATACCTCAGTAGAATTTACTGAAAAGAACAAATTAGAAAAATTAAAGAATTCCTTGAAATCTACAACAGAGAATTTAAAGGAGAAGAAAGAACAGTTGCAAAGTTTACAAAATGATATTCCAGCTTGCGAACGCGATTTAGAGAAAGCACAAAAAGAATTGAGAACAGTAGAAGATAATGAAATTAAAATAACTTCTGAATTAAGAAGGATGAGAATTTCTTTTGAGGAACAAAAGTCTGCGATGCAAGCAAATACATCAAGAAACAAGGTTATCAGTAGTTTAATGCGAGAGAAAAGAGAAGGCAGAATTCCTGGTGTTTTTGGAAGATTGGTAAGCTAATTAAAACAAATTTTAGATAAATAAATTTAATATATTGTGTTGTATATGGGCGATTGTTTAAAAATATAGATTTCTATGTCTTGGGAGTTTTAATGTTCTTAAGAACATAAAACATGCTCAAATGGTTTTTAAAATAATATAATTTATTAATGTGAAGATACTCTGGCTTATCAAAAACCTAAATTTTTCATTGATCTTAGATAAATCACATTTAAACGTTGAAATTATCATTTTCGTGGCATGTCTATTACCAAAGTCTATACAAGGTGTCCCGAAACTCACATAACTTCCGGAAATAGGGGTTGCTGGGGTGATTCTGAACAATTTATCCTTTACCAAAATGTTGGTTGAAGCTTCGTTTTTGAGTTATTAAAGAAAAACACTGGCCAATCAGAATGCGCGCTGAACCACGAGAGCGTTTGATTTCAACCGCGCTCGTGGTCGTGAACAAACGCATTGACACAGCATGAGTATCAACGGAAGCGTGCGATAAATGTTACATCCTCTTAAATTAAAAACAATGTGGAATTATTAGTTGCTCGTGAGCAACAAATAAAATAATGAATCGTTCATGTAGAATGAATAAATCAAATTGATCCAGTACTTTCATTCGATGTTCGATATGGAAGAAAAAAATACTTTGTAATCACTTTTGAAGAAAAAAAAAAATGAGAAAAACGAATACACGTTTTGGAAATCAATATTACGTATCTCTATTGGCCATTAAAAAGTGAGTCAAACACGTGTGAATACAAATCGACTTTTTCTCAATTTTTCAACTGGATGACTTCAGTGATTTTCTTTATGATCTTCGCAGTCGCCATTTTAAAACTGAAAAACACTGTAAAAAAAATTTCTAGTTTTGGTCTACTTGTTTATCAAATAATAATTTGAATATCTATAAAATTAAAGAGATGGCACCGAAATCAAAACTGAAGCTCCTTTTGGGCCACCCTATATATGAATTGGTAAAGGAAGATTCAGACTTTTGAGAAGCCAGAATATCTTATAATTATAACGAGCGTACAAGGTCCCTTATTAGCGTAGACGTGTGACTTTGGAGACTACCTCTCAGGGTCGAAGTGTCGCGCTATGGTCCGGTTGTCGGATCGCAGGCTTGCATGGTTTTACACGAAAAGAACCACGAGTCGCCAAGTGGTATCAAGTGTATCGTGTGGCATGAAAAGTCAGTGTTGTCCATTTGGGCTCTTCGCGACGTATGCGGATTGTCGAACTTGAACTAGAGGTCACGCGGAGAAATTCCAAACATGCAATTAATTCATGAGTACAGAGAAAAGGATGAATGGTATTTGAAGTGTTTGCAGCAGAGTTAGTAGAAAAAAAACAGTTGAACGTAAGAAAATAAGAAGTATTTATAAAACGGTCAAGCAGAGTTCTGCCGTACAATGCAGGAGTCGGTATTGTTTCTTTTTTGTTGTTGCTCGTTTTTTTATATTAGGTAGAGCCTGTGGTTGGTAATGATGGTTAGCGAAGAATCTCCTGGAGTTTCTTTCCCTTATACTCTGACTGGTCTGAGAGTGTTTTTTTTCGTGATGTTGACTGGATGAATTCCAACCGCATGTGATGAGGCAGGGGAAAAGTTTCTAAAAACCTGCAACATGAACAAAAGAGTAGTATGGTTGCTTATACGAATTTGCGTGATAGGGGAGAGGGAGCTTAAGGCGTGTGCTTTGCCTTGATGCCTGCTTAGGCCATCATGATTAGTAATCTGATTTTAAGCGGGTATGGAATGTTGGTTTGTTAAAAATCTGAGGTGGCTGCGACCAGGGGGTTGGCATGGTCATGGGTTTGGTAATTCTTAACAAACTGTTTGATGGTTGTAGTTATTTGCGGTATTTTAGCAAGTCGGTGGAGTTCCATTGTAGGGTAGTCTGTGGGGTGGTTGAGGATGATTTTAAGAGCTTCGTTTTGAAGTCTCTGTAGGGTTTGAATATGTGTTATTGTTGCGTCAGACCAAACCTGGGCTCCGTACAGAGGAGTACAGGTCGGATGCAAGTAGAGTATAGGTGAAGCTCTAGCTTGGTGGGGAGTTCGGATGTCGGTCCTATGAAAAGTCTGGTTGCGTCAATGGCGGCCAGAGCCTTTTTCCTTCTATTGAGGATGACAGGTTGCCAGGTGATTTTGGAGTCAAGCACAGTGTCTAAGTATGTGAGCTGGTTGTTCCATAGTATAGTGGTACTATTCACAGTGACTGTGGGGAATCCAGCTCGTGTGCGTTTGTTTCTTCTATAGAACAATATGGCTCGGATCTTAGCTATAATAAGGGTTAGTTTCCAGCTTTGGAAAAACTGATGGAGAAGTCGCAAACGCTAGCTATACTTTAGGCACAAGGAGTTGTAGGTTCCAGGAGGAGGCCAGCACGGCAGTATTGTCAGTAAAGAGTGCTAGGGAAGCGTTGTTGGTTGTGGGGAAGTCGTTGATGAAGATGAGGAATGGGAGGGGTTTGAACACCGATATTTGAGGTACTTCAGCTAGTATGGCGACAGGTTCCAAGGTGTCAGCTCTTATTTGGATATAGAATTTAAGATTTGATAGGTAGTTGTGCGGGGGGGGATTGAAGTATGATAAGTTATGCTATGTCCATTGTGCCAAATGGAGTCAAATCCTTTGTGGAGGTCTGGGGATACATTGCAGTTGGTCTGTTGACGTTTAAATTGTGGGTGTGGTACTGAATCAGTTACTGAATTATGGAATGTTTTTTACGAAAACCGAATTGTTGATCGATGATAATGTTGCTAGTTTGGGTGTGTTCTAGAAGTATGAAGTATGTTATAATTTCGAAGATTTTTGATAGCATGGGAGGTAGACTAATCAGCCTGTGGTTGGCAGGGTCGTGGTGAACTTTACCGGGTTTAGGGTTTGGGACTGTTTTAGCTATTTTCCATTGGGTTGAGAAGTAGCACTGCAGAAATGAGGATTTGATTATATAATAGTGTAGGAAATAAGCATTAGCTTAGAATTTATTAAAAGATTTTATTAAAATCTTAGTTAAATTGTTAAACACGTAAAATGTTGATAACACAATATCGCCGCTCGCAACACCACTCGTAGTTCTCCCTCGGTTGATGAACCTCTCGCTATGATTCGCAAAAACTCTGCCCTCCGGCCGGAAAACCTATTGTCTAGGATCACCCTCTCTTACATACATTGCACCCCGTTTCGCCCCACTCGACACTCAAACCTTAGCCTAAACAGTCACTCGCATTCGCTCAGCTCTAAGCACTCGTCATTCGTACCATGCACCCGTCCCACTCATGCGACCATTCAGCTCACACACACACACACTACAATAGATTTGAAGAATTACTTTGTGTAAGGCGTTTTTGGGAAGAGGAGAGATTTTATCGTGACCACTCGTTTTGTTGGGTCAAAAGTTTTTAATAATTCTGAGGTGATATAAATTTGGTTAGGTTGGGGAAGGCAGTTGGGTTTCTGTGCTCACAAGGGGAGTGCACGAGTGTGGAAATCGCTTTTGGAATGGCACTAGGTGGAAGTTGTAGTATACATGTAGGGTTACAAAACCCTAATGGGGTTCTTCAGAATGGGCCTTGGTTTTTGAGATATTTTAATGTAAAGTTTCTGACGTATCTGGTATGTCATGTAGGTAAATTTTGTTCACAAGACAGTTCCGTGGGTAAAGCGGTGGAGCGCTAACCTACTAGCGAGACGGCTGGGGTTCGAATCCAAATTTCTAGATGATATTTTTTTTTCTTTTTTTTTGTTGTGAAAGTATACTTCCATATATTATGTATTATATAATATACGTTATCCATTATTTTACATAAATTTTAAAATTGCAAATGCACTTATAACATAACATTTTCTTATTCTAATCCCATCTTTCGAATACCCTTACCGGTAGGTGTGATCCTTATCCTATTTTATCTGCTTGACAAATGCAACTTTTGGTGTGAAACATTCGCACAGGCAAATATTTCCACAATACAAAAATATAAAAGCACCAGCGAAAGATAGGATTAGAATAAGAAAATGTTATAAGTGCATTTGCAATTTTTAAATTTATGTAAAATAATGTATAACGTATACTATATAATATGTATAATATGGAAGTATACTTTCACAACAAAAATTAGTAAAAAAAAAATAATCCACAAGTTTGGATACGAACCCAAGCCGTCTCACTAGTAGGCTAGCACTTTACCACTTTAACCACAAAACCATCTTCTAAACAAGATTTACCTACATGTAATACCAGATTCGTGAGAATACCTGAAACTTTACATTAAAATATCTCAAAAACGAAGGCCCATTCTGAATAACCCCATTAGGGTTTGTAACCCTACATGTATACTACAACTTCCACCTAGTGCCATTCCAAAAGCGATTTCTACACCCGTGCACTCCCCTTGTCAGTTAGATAAAATTTTTCCAAGGTTGCGTTCACTGTATTTTGGAGGGGGGAGGTGATAAGATAGATCTGGCCGTGGGACAGTGGGTCAAAATCATAAAATAGGTGGACAAAATTCATACCTCTCGTAATTATGCAGCATTTATTACAAAGAGAACAGTATTAGCGCTTTTTTAACACGTAGAATCTGATTTTGATGTTATATTTTTTTTACTACATAGAATACTACCTTTATGAAGGTAGCCTTATAAAGAGTTTTCTACCCTATAAAATTGAAATTTTTAATTAGACGTTTTTTCACTTTTATCTAGTTTATTAATAACTATCTACTGATTGAGTTAAATAATTCCTGATTGCAAGCTTTATAATATGTAAATACATATACATATATATTTTCCAGTGCATTAAGTTTTATTTTGTTAGTTGAAAATTATAATCTAGAGGGTTTAGTTGAAGAACAGATTAAAATAATTAATAAAATGATTGATAAACAATATTTGTTAACTAAATACGGAGCGCAACCAATATTTAAAAATAAATAATATTAATAATTAACCAATAATGTTGATATTTAGATATTTATAAATATTTATAAAATAGAAACAATGGTTAGAATGATATTAATAATTAATAATGTTTATAATTTGATATTTAAATATTAATAATTGATAAATAAGACATATAACTAAATACTTATAAATAATATACTATATTATAATGCTTATAATTTAATATTTATATTGAATAAACAGTATTCATAATTAGGTATCCATAAATAATATTAAACTTTATCTTAACTATAATCTAAATAGTTATTATTACTATCGTTTGGTTGGTCGGAAATTAGGTCTGTCGTTTGATCGCTCAAAAGAACATAAATATCTCTAGTAATATGTGATTTTTTGTCGGGAAGTGGTCTGAAGTTTGATATATAACATGAAATCAATAGATTGTGGAGGATGTCAGTGTTCGTATCTGCTCTTGATGTTTTACGGGAGAATCCTTCTCTAAATCTTTTTATTTCTTTATGACGGGGTTCTTGAACCTCTTCCGATAATTGACTAATTGGAAGTAATAGTGAAGATATGACTGTCGGTCCGTGTATCAATATTTTATGAATGGTGTCTGGCATGGGATACCAGTCATAAAGACGAACGTACAATTCAGCTGTTATATTTCATTATAACAGCGATTTTTCATTTTTCATTGTAACAGCGATAATCGCGATTTTCATCTAAGAACATAACTAGTCACGTTTTTAGATGAAAAGTCACGATTTTTTAAAATTTTAATTACTTATGACTTTTAAATGCCTTGACCGATCTCGATGAAATTTTCAGCATACACATAACTTATTTGAATTTACGAAAGATATATTTTAAATTTTCATTATAGATTCATACAAAAAAGTTAAAAAATTACCTTTCACTATTTCTTTTCACGATTTCAACAAATTGTAATTTTTTGAAACGACAAAAGCACATATCTTAGTAAAATAATTTATGTAGCTTCACGAAAAACCTCAAGTCATTTGGTCCAATTTTAAAAAGAGTATTCTGTTTTAAAGAGTGTCCGATGACTTATGGACGGCAGTGTATGTATTGGGAGTATGAGAGTTTGTTACCTACAAAGGTTCCAGTCTGTATATGGGGTGGTCTGCGTTATGGAGAGAGAAGCTATTTGTTGGATAACTAGGGTTATGGATATGTCGTCAGAGCTGAGGTCAAGGGTGATTCTACAGTTATGAAAACCATGCGTGTTCGTTAGGAAGATGTCTAAAGTCGGGAGTTGTCGGTTAGGAACTATGCGAATGTGGAAGATTAATTTGCATGGGGCCTGTTCACAGTGGTTTGGGGGGAAGCACCGTTAGCGTTTCGTCTAAAGTGGTTCCAAAGCTGATGCCTGGCATTGAGATCTGCTCCTATAAGGAATGGGGGTCGATGAGAGATGAGTTTGTTGAAGTGATTAGCTGTGAGCTTGGTGTTAGGAGAACAGTAAGCAGCTACAAAGGTGAGAGAGGGTGAGTGAAATTTGATAGATACGGCTTTCAGCAAGTCGGTGTCAGAAAGGGGATAGGGGGAAAAGATGGCCACTGCTCCTCTGGCGGAAGAGGTAGGACTGTCGCGTCTTACTACGTTGTAGTTTTGTATTGTGGGATTTAACGATGGTGAGGCGGAAGCGAATGCTGGTCGGATTTGAATTAAGTGAAGATTATATTTGTATAAATAGTTACAATTCGAACCGGCTAGATTATGAATAACTAAACTACGACAAAATTACGACTAAGCGACTAAACTACGACAAATTACGACTAAACAACTAACAAGGAAGGTTAGGGAACCCGGAAATTCCAAAAATTATGAAACTTCGCATACAAGTACAGTAAGTCATCCGTAATACGACCCTGTTTTCCGTTGGTGCCATAATTCGGTTTTAAAGGGTGAAATTACCCCTTGAAAAAAATTCGGAACTTTCTTTTTTGTGGAATATCTTAAAAACGGTGAGAGATATGAAAAAAAAAGTTTAAACAAAAGTTGCACAGTTCTGTTGTGTTTACAAAATGGCGTCAAGAAAATTTTTGAAAAGTGCATAATTTTTTAGTTACCCCTCCCCCCCAACATTTTCTTGACGCCATTTTGTAAACACAACAGAACTGTGCAACATTTGTTTAAACTTTTTTTTCATATCTCTCACCGTTTTTAAGATATTCCACAAAAAAGAAAGTTCCGAATTTCTTTCAAGGGGTAATTTCACCCTTTAAAACCGAATTATGGCACCAACGGAAAACAGGGTCGTATTACGGATGACTTACTGTACTTGTATGCGAAGTTTCATAATTTTTGGAATTTCCGGGTTCCCTAACCTTCCTTGTAAGCTGCGACAAAACTGCGATTAAACGACTAAAACACGAACAATACATCAAGACTGACCCGTTCGTAAGGTCCTCGACCCCCGATTTTCGACGGGGGGGGGGGGGGGGGGGGGCAGAAAAACCCTTTTCACTTCACGACCTAGGAGAGGAAGCGCGTTGCAATCCCCGCTTCGTCAGCTCTGCAGGCCCTCGACGCGTCACCATGACCCTATCGTAAATTATCTTAACCTAAACTAAACGTATTCGTATGACTAACAAGGGAACATCGGGGACTGATAAACTCTGATTTTGATGAAACTTTGCATAAATATTTATTAGACCTGTTTATGAAGATAACTATAATTCGTTGGTGCCCGTTTTTCACTTTGCGGGAGATATCAACCCTTTTATCCGGACCGCCATTTCTATATACATGCTTATAAATCGTAAACAACAAAAGATACCAAAAAATAGTTGAAACAAAAGTTATACCGTTTCTTGAGGTCTATAAAGCTGCGTGTAAATTTTTTTTTTAAATCATCCTTTTTGCAAAATTGAATTCCCCCTCTCCCTCTGTTTTGAAAAACTTTACTTTTTTTTTCAATCAATAAAAGCGCCTATTTATTATGAACTCAACAATGTATTATAGTGTACAGTTGTGTTAATTATTCCGATGGAATTTTTGATTTAAGTTTTTTGATCTGTCTGTATTGACCGCTAACTCAACTTATACTTGCAACGTTGATAAGATCTTTGATAAGAACCATTTTTCCATTCGTTTTACATGTCATTTTCATAATTGCAAGATTAATTTCATCATCATATGGCGAAGTACATTTATTTTGTAGATTTTCTACAATATACAGAGTACTTTCGATGTAGTAGTACAATTGAAAAGACGGTTAATCTACATTTTCAGCTTATTTTTATATGTAGATTAACCGTCTTTTCAATTGTACTATTACACTGCAAGTACTCTGTATATTGTAGAAAATCTACAAAATAAATGTACTTCATCATATGATGATGAAATTAATCTTGTAATTATGAAAATGATGCGTAAAACGAATGGAAAAATGGTTCTTATCAAAAATCTTATCAACGTTGCAAGTATAAGTTAAGTTAGCGGTCAATACAGACAGATCAAAAATCTTAAATCAAAAATTTCATTGGAATAATTAAAACAACTGTACACTATAATACATCGTTGAGTTCATAATAAATAGGCGCTTTTATTGATTGAGCAAAAAGGAAAGTTTTTCAAAACAGAGGGAGAGGGGGAATTCAATTTTGCATAAAGGATGATTTAAAAAAAAAATTTACACGCAGCTTTATAGACCTCAAGAAACGGTATAACTTTTATTTCAACTATTTTTTTATATCTTTTGTTGTTTACGATTTATAAGCACGTATATAGAAATGGCGGTCCGAATAAAAGGGTTGATATCTCCCTCAAAGTGAAAAACGGGCTGCAACGAATTACAGTTATGTTCATAAACAGGTCTAATAAATATTTATGCAAAGTTTCATCAAAATCGGTGTGTATCAGTCCCCGATGTTCCCTTGTAAGCTTAACACTAGAAATCATCCACTATTCTACAGTAGTCATAGGAATCTGTCCGGGGTAAGCCATGTTTCCTGGATGGCTGCCCCACCTTGTTGTTATTGATGAGAAATGATTCAAGTTCGAGGATTTTGTTAGATATGGAATTGGCGTTCCATGTCATGAAATTTCCTATTTTTAGTGTAATGGTTCATTATCTAAAGAGAGTATGTGGAGTTTTAGATACTGCTTCGAACTTTTCTATGGGATTGGTGGTAGTAGATAACTTGGTATTAATCGAAGAGTTCGGAAATCTCGTACCAGAGGTTGGAGAATTCCTGTATTTCGATTAACTGGGGAGTTAAGGTAGTGGGTAAAGTTGAGGGTTTAGATGGGGGAAATTTTAGGGTTTCGCCATAGAGTTTGCCCTGGGTAGAGGATTTCGTGAGTATGGATGGTAAGGTAGAGGGAGGGAAGTGATGGTGAAGGGTTGGTGAAGTTCGAGCGTCGAATCGAGAGAGGTTATGGGAATAGTCCACGTGCTGGTGGTTCCTTTTCGGAAAGATAGAAGAGGAGCCTGGAACACAGAGAGTAGTTCGCTGTTTGGTTCCCATGGCAATCAGTAAAGGTGGGAGGAGTTTCAATGATTTTGGTGCAATCTTTGGTAGGGTGTTCGTTTCCGTATTTGACACATTTAAGGGTTTTATTACAATTGGCAGACGAGTGGCCAAAAGTTTGGCAGCGATAAAATTGAGAATATGGCAATTTACTATTAAACTTCTCCCAATAAACTATACAGTAAAAGAGGAATCCTAATTTTCTTACTTGGGAGAGAGATGTACCCGGCATGAAGGTGATTTTGTAGATTGTGAAATTATTGTTGAATTTAATAGGGGTGCAATTGGTTGCTTGGAGTTCATCAAGATGGCATCGGGAGTGAGGTTAGGGAGACCTTTAAGGACCGTGGTTAAGGATTTTTCAGATGATAGTGAATAAGTGTGGAATTATAAATTGGCATTTAAGAAGGCTATATTGACCATAATAGAAGGTTCGAGATCCAGGAATTGGACACGCACTTGATTTCCTAAGAACTTGAGCTGGAGTCTGTCACTCACTATGGAGTGGAAGTTACGGCTAAAGGATATTAGTTCGGTTGCTGCCAGTTTGATATAGAGCGGAGGTGGTCGGGAGCCCTTTGGATAGTTTTGATTTTGAATAGAATTTTTTTATTGTAAGGATAATGAGGTTCAGTTTTGAGACGGTCCGGGGACTGGATCCGGGGAATGTCGTGAGATTGGTTTGATTAACGTCGATTTTGAGTTTCTTATTAGGGGAAGACATGATCGTGGTGAATTTGGTCGACTCACTTTGCCCTAGGTTGCATGGGCTGTTAGCACGTGCGTGGTTTTCACTGGATGGGTCCGGCAGGAAGTGAGGTGCATTTGCTGCTATTGAGGCTCCTCGTCTGGGGGTTTCCGGAGAAAGGGGCAGGGTGGTGATAAACGCGATACATTTTGATGGCATGTTTCCTGGTGTAGTTATGTCCTTTTCGAACTCCAGTTGGCCGCCTGGTGTTTGGTTGTATAGGTTAGGTGTGGCGGAGGTAGAGTGCGTTCACCCACAGAGTACCCACGACTGAATCGTCGACTGTTAATGTAATTGAATGGCACAGAGTGCCAGAGAGAATATCGTTGACTGCGGGACTGAATTGACAGAGAGTGAAGTAAAGTGACACAGAGTTCACTTTATAACTAAAGTAAAGTGTTCACAGAATGCGTCACAGAGTGCAGTTCCAAAATGTGGCTTTTACTCTGCTCGTTCGTCAAAATTATATACTTCTTGTACCCGATGGCGGATCATGGAGAAATTGTGTTATACATACAACTCCTTTGTCTGACACGATGCTTCGTACCAAGGTGCACTGAATTCGAGTTCCTCCAAATCGGTTGGGGCGCTACATAATTTATAAATTATATTACTTTAAAAACCATTTGGTCATGTTTAATGCTGTTAAGAACATTAAAACTCACAAAACATAGAAAATCTATGTTCTTTGACAACCACCCATATCTATGTATAATCACTGAAGTAACTAGGAATTTCTCTTTGTCGGAACTAGATTCCTTAGTTTTACTCGCGATGTAAGGATATAATGTGCACTCTTACGCACGTTTCCTAAAATTCTTTATATTGGATTGTCAACCAATAAGGTAGTTGCATAAAAAACCGCTAAATTTAAAATATAAAGTAATGAAGGGCAGAACACACGAATACGCTCCGTTCGTGTACGATGAGTTGCATTGAACTTGTCGCAGTGAAGTTGGCTACAAATTCACTAACGCATTCACGCTGCGTCGGTGAGGGAATGCGTGGCCAACTTCACTAACGCATTCACGCAGCGTCGGTGAGCCAATGGCGAGATCGGTTCACCGACGCTGCGGCGTGAATGTGTTAGTGAAGTTGGCCACGCATTCACTCACCAATGCGGCATAAATGCGTTAGTGAATTTGTAGCCAACTTCACTGCGACAAGTTCAATGCAACTCAGTGTACACCGAGTCCCATCGAAGTTGTCGCAGTGATGTTGGCTACAAATTCACTGACGAATTCACGCCGCGTCGGTGAGTGAATGCGTGGCCAACTTCACTGCGACAACTTCGATGGGACTCAGTGTACACTCAGTCCCATCGAAGTTGTCGCAGTGAAGTTGGCTACACATTCAGTAACACATTCACGCCGCGTCGTCGATGAGCCGCTGAGCGAGGGGCACGCGGAGGGGGGACTGCATATGTTAATAAATAGAATACTAGTGTATCGACATTGTCGTCGGTAAGTGACATAGCGATCTACCTATAAGGCCGAAACCTACTTATGAGGTCGAATGTGAAATGGACTGTCGCGAAAAATGATAAAGATGCGAAAAATCGATTTTCACGTCTTCTTGCTTTCTTATACGTCAAAGTATGTTCTTTACAATGAGAACAACCAGAATTTTATATTATAAATAAACGTTAAAAATCGATTTATCGCATCGATATTATTTTTCGCGACAGTCATAAGAAGATCGCTATGTCACTTACCGACCAAAATGTCGATACACTAGTATTCTATTTATTAACATAGGCAGTCCTCCCTCCGCGTGCACCTCGCCAATCGTCTCACCGACGCGGCGTGAATGTGTCAGTAAATCTGGAGCCAACTTCACTGCGACAAGTTCATTGCAACTCATGATCAGTGTATGTACATACATATTGTACTTAAATCGTTCACTCTTCTTGAGTGAATTTGCCAATAAAAATAGAATCAGAATTAGAATTTTTTATGTTTGTAATTTTGAAATTTTCAAACTTCCCAATTTTGGAATTTAAAAATTTCTGAATCATCAAATTTTGGAGTTATACAATTTTTAAATTCATCCTACAGCTACCTAGTAACATCAACGTATACAACGTATACTATCTTAAATAACAATATTATTACATTTTCTCAAATAAACCTTTTAATATATTCAATTATGTTATATTAATATACATCTTCATTTTAATCATATATTTTGCATACTTGCATACTTGTTAGATACACAAATTAATTAATTCATTTTTTTTCTTTCCATTGTAGATTTATTTTTAAAAAGTCATGGTCATTTCAGCTATTCGAATAATTAATAATTTCGCGCTATTTATTAGTAACATTTTGAATCTACGAAACTGCGGGGAAGTTTGAAATAATGTTAAAGGCACCGAATTAATTTGTATATTTTATACTAATTGGTAACGTACGTAGTATTTCGACAGAATATAGTATATAAATATTTTATTTCACTGATTATCAAGTTACTCTAGCATTTCTCAAAATTCAGATATCCTGTACTCTTTCTTAAATTTTCATCATTAACAAGTACCCTCTTATCAGGATAATAGTAATAAATAAAAATAAAGAAGTATATTTCATTATAAATATTTTATTAAAATTTAAAGATACATGTAAATGAAATCAAATACATATAATAAATTTTTAATAGAGCAAAATTTATGATTTAAAAAATAGTAATCAAAAAGTAGTAATTATAAGAAAAGTAATTATATAAATTACACTGTCCAACAGCGAATTTGTGTTCCGATCTTCACTAGGTGATTCTTATAGTGCTTTGCACGCTGACTACAAATCTGCAAACCGTTTTGCTCCTATACGTACAGTTTTTGAGAAATTTGATTTTGAAAGAAAAACATATTTTTCAGATTTAAACAAATTTTCTGACGTAATTATAAAAGATATTGAAATTCTATTTACACTGAAAGATTCTGTAGACTTTCCTGAATACAACGATACCTATCTTTAATACATTATAAATGTTTAAGTATATTTAAACGATCATTGAACGCGGATGGACACCGAATTGGCACCAATTTTTTAGAATATTTTTCAATTTATCTGAAAAAGTAGAGGTCCAGCGTAAAATCGAATTATACCACGCGATAGAGCAGATTTTTATCTTGAAAAACTACCCAGAGAAAGTTGCAGCATCTATTTTTTTATCAAGCCAGAAAGCGTAATAGCTTCGCGGGACACGAAGTACCGACAGTGGCGCTCCGCGTCAGGACTTAAGGCAACAGCATTTGGCGGGACGCCGAGGAACCGTCCTGACGCGGAGCGCCACTGTCGGTACTTCGTGTCCCGCGAAGCTATTACGCTTTCTGGCTTGATAAAAAAATAGATGCTGCAACTTTCTCTGGGTAGTTTTTCAAGATAAAAATTTGCTCTATCGCGTGGTATAATTCGATTTTACGCTGGACCTCTACTTTTTCAGATAAATTGAAAAATATCCTAAAAAATTGGTGCCAAATCGGGGTCCCTCCGCGTTCAATGATTGTTTAAACATACTTAAACATTTATAATGTATTAAAGGTAGGTATCGTTGTATACAGGAAAGTCTACAGAATCTTTCAGTGTAAATAGAATTTCAATATCTTTTATAATTACGTCAGAAAATTTGTATAAATCTGAAAAATATGTTTTTTTTTTCAAAATCAAATTTCTCAAAAACTGTACGTATAGGAACAAAACGGTTTGCAGATTTGTAATCAGCGTGCAAAGCACTATAAGAATCACCTAGTGGAGATCGGAACACAAAAAAAAAGTTAAAATTTGTTGGACAGTGTTATTAGTATTAGCATGATATAATTAAAATTTATAGACTCGTAGTGTATAGTAGCGAGTATGGTAGGTTTTTCTAGGAAAAATGGCGCTCTAGGAGAAAAAGGTCCCGCCACTCGCGTGTAAAATATTATAATTAACGCTTAACTGGTAAGCTGGAATTTGATATACTCCAATTATTGTATTTATCCAACTAATTATTGGATCAAAATATAAGTATTCAGAAAAAGCAAATACATAAATAATAAATAAACTTTATAAGAACAAAATGTTCTATAAAAGAAAGTTAAACACACATTTGGTTGCCGTTTGTTTAAAACTTTTGTTGTATCTGAAAAACCACCTCTTTAGTTAACCCACGTGTATCATACGAAAGAATGAAAAATATGCCCTTATAACCAACTTTTTTGAATATACATTTGCAGTGTGAATGTGCGTATACATATGTATAATACGCACGACTATATACAACATATGTGTGATGAAGGGTTAATATTTTTCTAAACTTCAAAAATTTTCATTTTTGAGATTTTTAAATTTTTTAAATTGATTTTTGAAATTTTCAAATCTTAGATAGATAGATACATAGCTTTATTTCTTGCCTTTCGGCTTTGAAAGGGAGTTTGGCACGTGAGTGCGCCTACAATATTTTATAAGATATGTACATTAATTTTAATACAATAACGTCCGTGAGCTTCAGATCTTCTGTCCCTGGCCTATCTCCTTCCTTCTTCGAATTATTTCCCTCATCCATTTTCTCCCCTGCTCTTGACCCTGCAAAATATTCCACCTTATTAAATCATTATCCCTTTATACTTCCCTACATTCTTCTAACAAGTGTTCTATTGTCTCCTCTCCTAATCCACACATTCTACAGACGTTGTCCTCTTTGTTTTTCCAGTATCTGTTGCCACTTTCTTCATTCCCGCATCTGAACCTTGCAATCATTGATTGGTCCCTTCCTTTGTATTCTGCTTGCAAATAGTAAGCTCGGTTTTCCTCCCTTATCCCTCTGTATTTTCTGTTATACCTTCCTATTACTATTCTGTCATAAAATGATTGGCACTGCTCCGCTCTGTCTAACTGTGGTAGATTTTCTGCTAGCGTCAGGTCTCCCGTGCATCTAGCTTTGACATCCTTTATTTCTATTCCTTTCTCTTCGTAGTATTGTCTTCTCTGTTCTTCCCATTTCGATCTTTTCTTCTCGCATTTTGTATCTACCTCTTTCCAGCATTCTAGTATTATCTTGTTAATTCCTTTCGTCCTTGGTTTTTCTTCGTATCTCACTGCTCTCCTGCCTGCTTCTATTCTTATTTTGTCCTCCTTTGTTTCATCCATTACTATATATGTTAGTGTATTGAAGTCCAATCATAATACCCATTTTATGTACTTTGTATGTAGTTTTTCAAGTCTCTCCGATTCGCTCCGTCCCCATATCTCTGCTGCATACATCATAACGCTTTTCACCAAACTTCTGTAGATCTCCATCCTTCTTTCAAAGTTGTTTTTGAATCTCCTTTTTCCTATTCCCCATGTTTGCTTCATCACTATCATCGCCTTTTTCGCTGTTTCTCTCCAGTGCATCTCCGTTTCTCCATTTTTCTGGAAGTGATACCCTAGGTATTTGAAGTCTTATTTCTTCTAATTCTTCTTCTCCCCATTTCTATATCTCCTTTTTCTTCTGACTTCTTCCTTTCTTGAAAATTATTATCTTCGACTTTCCAGCGTTTAGCATTAACTCTCTTCTTTCAAAGTATCTTTTCATTCTGTTTATCATTTCCTTTAAATCCTGCGGATGTTTTGCTAATAGTACGATGTCATCTGCGTATGACAGTGACCAAAACTTCTCTTTTCCGATCACCATTCCTCCTGCTTGTCCTTCTCTCAATTTCTCTTCAAGGTCCGCCGTGTATAACGAGAATAAGGTAGGGCTTAGTGGTCATCCTTGCCTTAATCCTTTCGTTGTCCAAAACTTTTCAGATACTTTCCCATTAACTCTTATCCTATTCTCTGTTTCTTTGTAAATTTCGTTAATTCTCGTTCTTAGAGTGTTACTTATTCCTTTTTCCTCCATAACCTTGCTCAGTTTTTCTCTGTTTACTTTATCGAAAGCCGCTGTTAGATCTGCAAAGAAAGCATATAGTTTTCTTCCTTTTTCTTTGATTTCTCTGTTTACCACATAGTTCAGAATAAAAATGTTCATTGTGCTTCTTCCTTTTCTGAAGCCTGCTTGCGTCTCTGTTTTCAAATCTTAATACATTGAAATTTAATTTGTATATTATATTTTATAATTTTATAACATTTGATAATTAAAAATTATATTGATAGTAATATTTTCAAGCTTAGAATTTTGGGAATTATTATTTTCTGATTAGTTACTCATACGTTATAGGGTTTTATAGCGAGTGGTGGAGTTCCCCTTTCCTACATCGCCATTTTTCTTAGAGAAACCTATCATGCTCGGTATTATATGTTCGTATACGAAGTTGAACGAGGATTCACGAATGGTCTCCAGCGAATTTTGAAACTGTTCAAGTTATCACATTAACTATAATTTATTGAGAAATATACACATGTTTGAAATAATTCTTCTTTTCTTTTCCAATAATGATTCCATGAGTTACTGATTCTCAAATTAAGAATGATTGCACGTGTACTATACATTGAAGAACACTGGATTAATTGTATCAGACACTGTAATGGTATCAAATTATATCTTATTTTTGTATGTGCAGGGTGATCTGGGTGCTATAGATGCAAAGTATGATGTAGCAATTTCAACAGCATGTGGTCCATTAGACAATATAGTAGTAGATACTGTAGATACTGCCCAAAAATGTATAACATTTCTACGTCAGAATGATATAGGGCGAGCAACCTTTATTCCTTTAGAAAAACAGCAACATTTACTACCAAGATGTAAGCAAAAAATACAAACTCCTGAAAATGTTTCAAGATTGTTTGACCTGATACGAATTGACGATGAGAGAATATTACCCGCATTTTACTACAGTCTGCAAGATACATTAGTAGCAAATGATTTAGACGAGGCAACGCGAATTGCGTATGGCCGGCAGCGTTTCAGAGTAGTTACGCTAAAAGGCGAATTAATAGAATTATCTGGAACGATGAGTGGGGGCGGAAGGTCAGCCATGAAAGGCAGAATGGGGCAGAAACTAGTGAGGAACGAACTATCCTCTGTTGACATTGAAAGGTTGCAAACAGATTTAAACAAAGCCAACGAGAAGTGCAATGAGCTTAGAGCTAGATCTCAGGTTTTAGAAAACCAGATTCATACTCTAAATGTAAATTTAAGGAATATGAAGGTCAGTGAAGGAAAGTTGGAGATTGAAGTAAAAGCGCTTGAGGAACAGAAACCATCATTATTAACGCAGATCAAAATTCAGGAAAAGAAGGTTAAGGATTCAGTATCGAACCCTAAAAAAGTTGCGGAGTTACAGAAAGCGATGGAGGTTACTAAAAAGCATTTCGAAAAGGTGAAAGAAAATTCAAACACTCTTGAGAGAGAAGTAAAAAGTATCAATACCAAAATAGAAGAATTATCAGGTGTCAGGGTGAAAAATCAGCAGAAAAAGATAGCTGATTTAAATAAATTAATTGATACGACTAAAGGCGAAATCTGTAGATTACAAGTCGCGATTAAAACTGCGGAGAGAAATGTAAAGAAGCTTGAGCAGCGAATAGAGAGTTTAGAGAATGATGTGCATACCTCTGAACAAAGATTGCGTGAGATTGAAAAAGAAAAACAGGAATTAGAAAAACAAGGAAAAGAGTATTTGAAAGAACTCGATGAATTTACAGAGCAGTTGGCAGAAAGAGATGAATTTACGTCATCCCTCAAAGAAGAATTAAACGTTTTACAAACCACAGAAAATAAAATGAAAGCAGTTAAAATAGATTTGGATCAAAAATTAAAAGAATGCAAGAGTGTGATCAAAGAGTTAATGCAAAGAATTCCAGATTTAACAAGAAGAATATCTGCATTAAAACTTCAAGCAATACCTGGGGAAAGTCTGGAAGAATTAAAAGAATTGACAGAGAAAGAATTTGATGAAACAGATGAGAAAGTTATTTCGAATAATTTACACAGAATGAAGAAGAGGTTGCCCACAGAAATTCCAAATATGCAATTAATTCATGAGTACATAGAAAAGGATGAATTGTATTTGAAGCGTGCAGCAGAGTTAGAAAAAATAACAGCTGAGCGTAACAGGATAAGAGATATTTATGAAACAGCCAGACGGCGTAGAATTGAAGAGTTCCTTGCAGGTTTTTCTGTTATTACAGACAAGTTAAAGGAAATGTATCAAATGATTACATTAGGAGGTGATGCAGAATTGGAATTGGTTGATTCATTGGATCCATTTAGTGAAGGAATTGCTTTCAGCGTAAGACCACCTAAAAAGTCTTGGAAAAATATTTGTAATCTCAGTGGAGGAGAAAAAACCTTGAGTTCTTTAGCTCTTGTGTTTGCACTGCATCATTATAAGCCAACGCCTTTGTATTTTATGGACGAAATAGATGCTGCATTGGATTTCAAGAATGTTTCAATCGTTGGAAATTATATAAAAGAAAGGACAAAGAATGCACAGTTTATTGTTATATCTTTACGATCAAATATGTTTGAGTTGGCTGATTTCCTTGTTGGTATATATAAAACTTACAATATTACAAAGAGCGTAACTGTTGATCTACAAAAATATTACGAAAAGAATGGAATTGCTCCTCCAACGCAAATTACTTCTAAAAGTAATCCATCGCAGATGCAAAAATTCTCTGTGCATAGTCAACAAAGTAAGTCTGGCTGTACAACACAGAGTACAAATAATGTACAAACTATAGATAAAATTCAGGAAACAATTGAAAATAATTCGCTTAGGTAAGTTAAATGAACTTCTTAAAATAAGTGTATTTAATTTATGAAATTTTTAAATTATTAATTAATTAATCTTTCGTTGTATTTTGAAAAGAAATATAGTTTTAAACAAAAAGTATTATTCTATTCTAGAAATTTATTTAAAAGGTTATATGATATCGAAAAATTTTAACATTATATAAAGAAAAATTTATAATTACAAATGTTTAAATGATATTAAAATCTTATAGTATATTATTTCATGTAGCAAGAAGTTTGCAACAATATTAGGTGAACTTGTAGAAGAGCTACCCCCCTCCGATTTCTATAATTTTTAAATATGTTGTAAAATATGACAACATAAGCTCCTTTTTTTCTCTAAGCTATGTATATGTCGGACTCTATTAGTTTGCGAGATATTTCCGAAAGAATATTGTTACAATTCAGCTAATTCTGGCTATATGTATACGCACGCGGCCGTGTGTGCGCCGGCTCGCTTGCCTACCGTTTCTATAAAGCTGGGTACAGACGAACGCGCCGCGGCTTTCAACACGCATTCGTCATCAGTTCATTGTTTTCGGTACCTGGGCTCGAACGCGGCAAACCCGAAGAAAAGATCGACAGAAATTGGTTTGTTGCGCGGCATTACAGTATTGCCGCGTTGCGCTCGTTTGTGCCCAGCTTAAACAGCACCATTTGGTCGGGGTCCTAGTTATGCTTAAATTACAACATGTGACTCGCGTGGCCGGTCTAAAGGCGATCGGAATTTTAGAGTAACCTTTTTTTTCGTGGGGGAAATCTTCTATAAGACACCCCCAGCCCCCTGGGGAGGGGCCGGGGGTAGTGTAGGATTCTTACCTGCTAAAACCCCCACGGTGGCCTGCACTGGGCTTGAGGGAGGGCCCCGGGATCTCTGACGAACACTCCGGGACCCCCTCACCCTTAGCGCGTTTGCGCCCCATCTCGGGGGTGGGTCTAACCTTTGCCAACTCCGCCGACGCCGAAGGCCACGCCCGACGCTAGCTACTCCTTGGGCCGCGTACAATGGGGACCAAGGCCCCAGCCCCGACCACCTGTGGCCCAGCGGCTCGACCTTGGAGCCGCCTATCTGCAATGGGGTCGAGGGGCCTCCCCCGACGGCGTCTCCTCCTTCAGAGCAATGACCTCCTTCTGTGAAGACCTCCAGTGATCCTCGCCGGCGAGAGATCCACTCCTAACTCGCACTGTAGGGCGTGACGGGCCCGCGCGAACACTGGACAATGCTCCAGTGTGTGTTGCGCGGAGACCCGCCTCGCCCCGCAGTGGTGGCATACAGCCGTCGCCTCGCGACCGATCTGGCGCAGGAAGTCACCGAAGCAACCGTGCCCGGTGAGTACCTACGTGGTCCGGTAGGTGATCCTCCCGAAGTTACGGTCCCGCCATTCTTTGATGACCGGCCAGGGTAACCTAACCTAACCTAACTTAGACATACATAAATAACAGAAAAAATAAAATACCGCTAACGGCAGACAATCTTGTTGTGTACAATAAATAATACCAATGTTGACGGAATATAATCTTTTTCGTTACTTATATGTCTAGAGTAGGTTAGGTTAAATTATATTAATATTCCTGCCGCGTTTAGCTGGCCACGCAAGTTCAATGTCAAAATTATTGAAATTAATAGTTAACTTTGATTTTAAGTTAACCCGTTTTATGGAAGGTAGCTGGACCATGTGGTGCTGTTGATAGAAACAGTAGATAAGTGAGGGTCGCTTGCCGATGCACACACAGCCGCGGACGTATATGTATGTACATACAGGCGAAATTTAATGTAGTAGTACAGTAAAAGCTGGATATATGCACGGATGATTGGTTGGATACAGGATTGCCTCGTAATAAGCAACACGCTCGGGTCTGGCCAGTTGCTTATTACGGATCAGGTATGCTATTCGGCTCGACTTTGTTCTCGAAACGGGTCGATAGAGAACACGAGAAATGAGTGAGAGATCCGAAGTAGTGGCAAATCATAAAGTGATCGGTCGAGCTAGGATGTTATTTTTTTTTTGAACAAGGATAGAATATAGCATGCCCTCTCACACTCGCACTATTTCGCTTATTTCGAGGCAAATATACTAGACTGAGAAAGCATTATATATATTCCATCATCCTTCTTCTACTAATCGATGTCACTGCTCAGTCGAGCGTGACAATTTATTACATAAAACATCGGCTTCTCGCATTCACGGACCTCTCACTCATTTCTCGGACCTCACACTTTGCGGGCGGCATTAAACGAAAAGGTAGGGATAGAGATTTGCTTATTTCGAGCCGGAAAACTGTTGCTTATTACGGATCAGTACTGTATATGCAACATCGTTATCCCCTCCACTCGGGGGATTCCCCTAAGCGAACCTAGATGCTCGACGAGGAAGCCGTGTAATACGATCCGAACCGTTATATCGGTGTGACTAATACTAATTCAACGATAAAACTTTTTTATTTTTAACTTTTTCTTAATGAAACTTTTACTAACGCATTTGTGAGATTTTTCTGATTAAAATGATACCAAACACGATATAGTTTGAATTATATTCATTTATTCATTTATTTATTCAGAATATGTTGCTGAAGTATTGACTGCAAATTAGGTGCTTTATAATGTTACGAACAGCCCGTGATTTCCATGAAACCGGACAGTTTCTTCCTATTGAAAATTAATGTAATTTACAAGCTAACAGTAATAACAGAATGATAATAGAATAAACAACAGAATTGACACCTCGGCTACATATGTATAAGGCAGGCCGTACACCAAAGATGCATCAAACACGCAACATGCAACATGCGACGTAATATAAATGTTACATATTGCTAAATTGCGTAAATCAGTACAGCAAATTAATCCTGAAAAATTTAAACAATTTTATTTGCGCGGTATTTACCTTACGTCGCATGTTGCATGTTTGATGCATCTTTGGTGTACGGCCTGCCTGAATGATGTGTACGAACGTAGAATAGGTATCGCGGCTGAATACAAACGATGTGTACGGATGCAGAATCGACACCTGGACTAGATATATGCAACATTAAATGCCCAGAATCGACACCTCGGCTGGATATATGCAACGTTTGAAAGCAGAATCGACACTGCGGCTGGTTTTTATTTCCAGCCCTCCTTTGCTTTTCGCTAACTTTTAACATCAATTTTAGCAAGTAATTATAATTGAAACTATATGTATCGTGTTTGGTACCATTTTAAAGGGGGACATACAATTGAAAGCTAGAAATTTGCAAGCTTTTGCGGAAATTTTTTGGGCAGAAAGAAATAGTGGTACATTTTTGAAACTTTGGCATTTATTAATACCTATATTAAGGTACAAAATCATATTTTTTTTAATCTTTAATTTTTCAAAATGGTGGTTTTATTAATACGATAGTCCAACAGGTCCGCGCGGGAGGTGGAAATCGGCGTGACGTGTAGCGCCCGTTATATCCTTCTTAAACATTGGAGACAGAAAGAACTTATTACTCATACCCTTAGTTTCTAATTGTACCTAAATACAAATTGAAAAGTTGAGAATTGGAAGATTTATATGCGTTTGGAAATAATAGTAAATTTTTACAGGTTTTCTTGTGTACTTTTTAAATATTTTTTGCAATAACAAAGTACTTTTTACAAAAACAATTAGGTTTAGCGACAAGGTAATAGTGTTATGAAGCTGTGATAAAAATTTCAGAAAGATCGGTTAAATAATTTTTGAGTTACATTTCCCGCCAATGTAAAAAATCATGTTTCGAGAAAAACGCGTTTAAAGTTTTGCTTGGCCTCAGCAATGCTCAAGAGGCGTGTCACGATCGGAGGCTATAGCTTCAAAAATAGTTCGAATTTCTTTTTCAAATTTTGGGATGATATTCTTGACATATTGAACTAACAATTTATGCAAAAAAAAAAAAAAATGCATTTTTTGAAAGTTCTAATTGTATGTCCCCCCTTAATCAGAAAAATCTCACCAATGCGCTAGTAAAAATTTCATTTAAAAAAAGTCAAAAATAAAAAAGTTTTATGATTGAATTAGCATTAGTCACACCGATACGTTTCGGCTCTTTCTTTTGATCATTGGATCTCTCTCTTTCCTCCACTGTCTGTCCCTTCGTAACGTTCTTGCTTGGCTGGTCGTCGCGAGTAACCCGAGATTCGACCCAATATTTGTTGCACATTAGATATGTAGTATACATTTAATAACAATATCATTATTACTATATCTACATTGGATGTAATGTAATATACTGATCCATTCCCACAGATCAAAAGCTTTTACTGTACTCATAGATTTTCGCGAATATTTTGTAAACTAATCAAGTCCGATATATAACTTAGAGGAAAAAAGTTGCTTAAAATTACGAATTTTACAACATATTTAAAAATCATCGAAATCAGAGGGGGAGTAGGTTTGGTAATTATTGAAATTACGGTCGGCACCTCCGATTTCGATGATTTTTAAATATGTTATAGAAATCAACATTTTTAACAACTTTTTCCGGTACATACAACCGCCGTTCGGCCTTAGTTTTCAAGATATTTTCGAAAAACTGTCGAAACTAACACATTGAATTCTACCTGTCGTAACTAATACATTGAATTCTACCTGTCTTATGCGTCCGTGTTACACCTAACGTGTTAGTGTGCGATCGCCGGTTTTCTACTGTTTTTGTAGGCAGCAGCACGACGACCGATACCAATGTATATACAAGGTGTCCAACTACTACGTCGGCAACCGGATGATTGACAAGGTGATCCTAAACAACTTTTTCCTTTGTCAAAATGTTGATTAAGGCTTCGTTTTCGAGTTATTACCAAAACTCACTGGCCAATCAAAGCGCGCTTTTAGCGCGGACCGAACTACGAGAGTGTTGGGTTTGCTCTGCGTTCAAGCCGTGGTCGTGCTCCCGTGGTTCGGTCCGCGCTAAAGGCACGCTCTGATTGGCTAGTGTTTTTTGTTAATAACTCGAAAACGAAGCCTTAATCAACATTTTGCCTGCAGAAACAGTAGACAAGCAGCGATCCCGTACTAATGCGTATGTTGTCACAGACACACACGGATGGACAGAATTCAATGTGTTAGTTTCGACAGTTTTTCGAAAATATCTCGAAAATTAAGGCCGAGTGGCGGTTATATGTATAGGAAAAAGTTGTTCAAAATGTCTAATTTTACAACATATTTAAATTTCATTAAAATCGGTGAGGTGTAACCTAATCTCAATAATTACCTTTCTTTTTATTGCAATTACTGTACATAGAAACGTTGTTTATGAAATTGTATAAAGAACAAAATTTATACTAATAAATTTTAATGTAATTATAAAAATCATTAAGCATAACATAATTTGATGTATATTTTCTTTTTCAGATTGCCTGAATTAGGTTTATGTGCAACACCAGAAAGACCTGTTTCTAAGAATGAATCTACTAAAGATAGTACAAGTTTAACTGATAAGGACATTTCTAAACAACCTGCGAGAAAAAAACGTAAAATCTAAGATATAACATAAGTGTACACCGTGAGTTACATCGAATCTGTCGCGACGTGTGACATACATATTCACGCTGGAGAGCCGATTGGCGACTGCAGCCAATTGACTGCCAGCGTGAATATGTGTTAAAGTCACACGTTGCGACAGAATCAACGCAACTCAGTGTACATGTATGTATATATGTATATTAATATTCGAATATGAATATTTTTATCAGCTGGTTCAAGGTTCTGCAATGTTGAGCAAGTCCCTCCTCAATATTTTTACTGTGTAATGATAATTATTTTTACAAAAAAACCTTAATGTATATAAAAATTGTGAATAATTTAATATTAAAATATTAAACAATATAAAACAGTTATTATTGTAAGAATAATATATCAGGATCCACGAATGTACAAATGTTTCTTTCTTTTTTCTCAGTTGAAGTGTGTGTTAAACACTTATTTTTGAACTAAATTATTATCTTTTATTAAGATGATCTATCGTCATATTATACATATAAAAAGATATTAATTACATGATTTCTTAACACGTTCCGTGCCGCGTGTGGCGTATACGACCACCGCTGAACTTTCCGTTCAGGCCGCTTGCAGTTCTCATTGAAAAGCGAATTTTTTAAAAATTTATAGTAGAGTCAAATATAGGCATCTTATTGCTTTGTTGTTTAATGCATATTAAAATCTACATCCTTTTCTTGCTAATTATGATTTTGTACGGTTATTTTGTTACAAATTGTAAAGCGTACGTTCGTCTAAAGACTTATTTAATCGTAAAAGTTTGGGTCGTATACGCCCCACGCGGCCTGAACGGGAAGTCTTCAAAAAACGGTCCGGCATGGAACTTGTTAAAAAACATTAAATTAAATTTTATTTACTGTTTTTCTTTGAAATAATTGGGAATTGTGGTAAACGTAGAAACAAATTAAACCAAAGTAAGCATTGTTGACATTTTTACAACTGCTGATTCAAATTTGCATTATTTATGATCCTCTTGTTGGTTGCCACTAATATGAGCGTGTCAGTTACTACGTATCGCAATATTTGAATGATCCAGATACCATCACGACGAAATCCCGATATCACGTGATTGAACATTTCAAATTTCAAATCTGAATTTTAGATTTTGAGCATGCAATATCACGTGATTGGATATTTAATGCGGAGGCATGTGATATCGCATTCTTGATTTTCAGCCAAGGGGGCCCTCGAAGAGTTAGTAGCCTCAGGCCCCAAAAATCATAAATCGATCCTGTCTATAATATATTGTTAGCTGTCTGATAGTATACGAGTAAGGTGAACTTCTAGAAAAGGCGTTACTCCTCCGATTTGGATGATTTTTGAATATGTTGTAAAATTCGACATTTTTATCAACTTTGTTCCTGTAACAAGGAGACTTCACAGCTGTTGGGTCATCGATTTTGATATAGCTTTTTCTGGTAAATCTTGATGAAACATAAGTTGACCCATATTCGGCTGTTTTTGTCAATACTTAATATTTAAGAAGATATTTCATATTTAATTCTTTGATTTCTTGAAATATTAAATTAGTAAGTCAAATTTCAACAGCTGTGTTAGGGAAACGGATAGAATAGTAGGTTCGTTGAGCTCCGCTATCGCGAATTCTCTAATCCCTTTAGTTCATTTCTTTTTTCCAGAGACCGTAACCGTTATAACCTAAATTTTAAAAGTTACGGTATAAGAATTATATTAATATATATTTGCTAAATATTCTTACACGAATACGTTATCCGTTTACCAGTTAAACCGAGATCGAACGCTTCTCGATAAACACTGAATAGACGCACACTTGAATAGAAAAACCGTTGAGGGGAGAGGTTTCTACCGCTGGCATTTACATTTGGTGTGGGGAGCGCCCCTGTCGGGCGACACCAGCGCCTCTGACGGAGTCGAGAGAGTCGAAGCATGATGCTTGGAGCGAAAGGCACGCAGTGCTTGTAAGACTAAAAATATAATTTTGTTCAACCTGGAACGAGTGCATTTTCATTATTCTACCACTACCGCAACTGCAGGAGTAGGCCTGCTAATTACTTCAACGGCCTTGATGGCCAGAATCCTACATTGGCAATAATCGTGTTTCCATCTGTTAGATAATGCATAAATACTAATAACAACCAAAACGCCATCACCTTCGTACTCTCAACACCTCCCCTCGAAGTTATGGCTCGAATTTTCCACATTCACTCATACACTTCATACCCAAATTACGCACGCATTCATAATGTTTCGCTCCACTCATACCTTTTGTCAACACGTCCGCGGGCATTTTATCCGTCGACAGGTATTTTATTTTAATTTTTCCATCAGCAAATACATCACGTATAAAATGATGACGAATATCGATGTGTTTTGTCCGGGAGTGATAATTATTGTCTTCCACTAATCGTAGGGCGCCCTGATTGTCATTAAATAACGTGGCAGATTCGGTTGGCCATCCGACGCAATTCAGCACGCTTTTTAAATATAACGCTTCCTTAAAGGCACAGACTCCTTGTGCCATGACCTGTATGCGTGCACTCACACAATCAACGGAAAGCATGCACGTATACGCCAAGCGCGAGAGAGACATTCAATTTCGTAGAATCGATTTTTCGTCTTGATAATTGCATAAATAAAATTTTGGCGAGTACAGCACACACGGGTAGACTTCGGTACAGGTCGGTCTGGTCCGCTTGAACGCTAATAAACACCATACGTTGAGAAAAATCGTATTTTCGAAATTGTAAGATTGAGACAGACGCTGTTGTAAGCAAACAACATGGCTGTCGAATGCTGCGTTCAGCATCATTTTAGCCAATATTGGACGATTTAATGGTTTTTTCACCGATAGCACACCAGACCGACTTTCCTTAAGGGGGTAGACTAGGGTAATGCAGCGAAGTGACATTACCGGCAAAAATGGGCCTATTAATGGGTTTACGGGAATCGGTTATTTGTCCTTATAAGAGAACACATAGGGCTGGGTGAGGGCTCATTCGAAAGAGGAAGGTCCAATGCAGGGCAGTCAACTCATGGTTTAACGAGATTGTGTCCATATTTAATAATATCAGTGTCCAAAGTAGGAGAAAAAGTCGACAAAATGCAGTTGCGCAATCGAAGCATTTTTAGGCCACTAAAAGAGATTTGTGCCTCAAACGGTGAGTTGACCGCCCTGCATTGAACCTTCCTCTTTCGAATAAGCCCTTATTTAGCTCAAGACCTTCTCATATAAGGACGAATAACCGATTCCCGTAAAAGCATTCCCAAAGACGAGTTCCGCCATTATCTGGATACTACAGAGCAAGTTACGTGACAAATTTAGTTCAGCTAGTAGTTATAAGGTGGCGTCTAAGTAGAAAGGCTGCCGATCTGGAATCGTAGCCAGAATCAAGCGTCAGCTTGATTACGTCACTCGAACTGTGCTACGAAGGCAAGCGAAAAAGGCAACAACGCCCGAACGCTGAGTGAGACGCACTACAGTCATGCTGTCCTTCTCTCATTCTGCATGTCGAGATTGTCCCTTTTCGCTAAGATTTGACTGCTGTCTGCCTGGATTTTTCACAGCACCCCATAACAAACCTCGCCCCATTCAAACTATATCGTATTTGGTATCATTTTAATCAGAAAAATTTCACCAATGCGCTAGTAAAAGTTTCACTAAAAAAAAGTCAAAAATAAAAAAGTTGTTTGATTCAATTAGTATTAGTCACACCGATATGTTTCGGCTCTTTCCTTTGATCATTGGACCTCTCGCTCTCTCCTCCACTGTCTGTCCCTTTCTACGTTCACGCTTGGCTGGCCATCGCATATACAGTAAAACCTGGATAAATGCAACGAAAGAATGCTTGGATAAGTGCAACATCGCTATCCCCTCCACTTGGGGGGATCCCCCTAGGCGAACCGAGCCGCTCGACGAGGAAACCGTGTAATATGATCCGACCGTAATATCGGTGTGACTAATACTAATTGAACGATAAAACATTTTTATTTTTAACTTTTTCTTAATGAAACTTTTACTAACGCATTTGTGAGATTTTTCTGATTAAAATGACACCAAACACGATATAGTTTGAATTATATTTATAAACAATAGTAATAGAATAAACAACAGAATTGACACCACGACTGAATATAAATGATGTTGGCTGAATACAAAAGATGTGTACGGACACAGAATCGGCATGTCGGCTGAATAGAAAACATGTGTACGGACACAGAGTCGGTATGTCGGCTGAATAGAAAACATGTGTATAGACGCAGAATCGACACCTCGCTTGGATAAATGAAACATTAAATGCCCAGAATCGACACCTCGCTTGGATAAATGCAACATTAAATGCCCAGAATCGACACCTCGCTTGGATAAATGCAACCACTGGGTCCCAATGTTGGTTGCATTTATCCAGGTTTTACTGTAATCCGAGATTCGACACCTCGGCTGAATATATGAATTGTTGCACATATTCAACTTTTACTGTATAGACGCGAGGTCCCTCCATTTATTAGTTCTAATAGTACCATAGTACTTTTTTATGCAGAATGTTTCAAGGAGTTGACACAAGTAAAAAAAAATGCAATTCCATTTAAATAAAAAGTGGATTTGCATTTTTTGAGTGCATCGTTGCATTCACGAAGAAAATGAAATCACAGAAAAACAGACATTATCATCCCATTGAACTTTTACATAAACAGCTTTTTCCTATCTTTTACCAAGTTCAAGATATAACCCGTCCTAATTGCATGACGTATCCTGTATACTTTTATTAATTAAAAAACATTTATTTAAAAAAGTTAATAACTTTTTCTAAAAATAATTCTCAGATTGCCCATTCCTTCGGTTCTTCAGAGTATGCATATATTTTTCAGCAGCGAGGGGTGCTACGGTGCGCTATATAAAATCCACGCGTTTGGTCAGTCAGAATTTACCGGAGCGGGACAATTCTATCATTTAGGTTGAAAGAAAGATAGCATGATCACCGTACATCTCACTCTAAACGCGCGCCAATGTTTCGCTTTCGTTCTTCAGGCGTATCGTGGCCTTCTTGAATTTCGTGGATTTCTTGAGGAGCTGTAAAAAATTAATCTACTAGATGATGTGCCTGGTCATTTAAAAAAATTACAATTTGTTGAAATCGTTAAAAAAAATAGTGAAAGATAATTAAAATTAAAAACATACATTTTGTAGATGTAAACTACAGTGACTCACGAAATTGATCACATAGTACCAATGTTCCTAGTTTCCTTGAAATACAACTTTCCTAGAAATTTAAAATTTAGTAATTTAAATTATTGATTAAATACATTTCCAAAGATCTATAATTTGTCATTACATTTTGATTAAATAAAAAGTATAACAATGGAATTCGTGAGTCACTGCATATGTATGCATACTGATAATTTAATCGAGATCCGTCAACGTGTATAAAAGTTATAAGCAATTGAAATTAGTGAAAATCGTGCCTAGTCGCGGATAATTTTCACTAATTTCAATTCCTTATAACTGTTAGACGCGTTGACATTTTCAACATGCATATAGCTTACTTACACCTACAACATGTTTGTTTTTAATTTTCATTGCAGGCCCAAAAGAAGCAATTATAAAAAATGTCCTTCAGTAGTTTTATTAAAACGAAAAACGCATATCATCTAGTAGATTAATTTTTACAGCTCCTCAAAATATCTCAAGTTATTTGGTGCAATTTTAAGAAGAGTATTATGTTTTAGAGAGTATCTGCATACCCATAGACGGAGGTGTATGTACATCACACACATACAGAATTTCTCGAAAATCACAATAGAAACAGGAAGGAGGCCATTTCTCGTGCAGAAGTGAGTTAGAAGTGTAGGATGACAATCCCTCATTCAAGAGTGCGCTCTCACGATTAGGGAAACTGACTACGAAGCTCCGTCAAGCACGTATGCATCTGAACAGGCAAAAGGGGAGTCGGTTGAATGGCGTTCCTCGTATTCAACGTCGTGACTTGCAGCATTGAATTGTGACCAAAAGATTGCCGATATTTGAAGCTTCTACAGGGTGATCCTCTCGCTACGCTACCCGAAAGGAAGTGCCGCTACAATAGAATGTACAGGGTGATCCTCTCGCAGCCGGACACAAAAGAACTGACGACAATGTACCCCTTGACCGCACCATGAAGACACACAGAGTCATCTCGGACCGGGTAGGTCTCCGCTGGCACGTGACAATGCGGACCTCTTTATGGTGCGATCAAGGGGTTCATTGTCGCCAGTGTTCCTTTGTGTCCGGCTACGAGAGGATCACCCTGTAGAAGTCGACATCCCATTTCTGTCATCGCTTACTTGTCGGAGGTGGCCCCTGCAGCAGAGACGGCTGTGTGCGTGAAAATGTGTTAAGCCTCGTACTGACTTATTTTTGCCCGAACGAACGTTTTCGGCGCACGAATGCTCTAGTGAGTACGAGGCTTTAAGAAAATATTCTGTTCTCTACACCGTTTAAATGGGACGCTTCGTGGCAGGGGTCAAGTAAGCGATGACAGGAATGGGATGTCGAGTTCTACATTCTATTGTGGCGGCACTTCCTTTCGGGTTTTTATGTTTACAAATAGAAATGTCGTTATGGATATACAAAAATTTCTTTCAGTGTTTGCGAGTTCACGAGGTCTGCGAGGTCTGAAAGAATGAGACACGCCTTTTAACGAGCACACTTATATTTAATGATCACAAAAAAACATATAAAATAATGATGAATTATATACAAGTGTATGTACAGTTATTCGCGTGGTCAATTACAAATAGAATGCGTGGGCGAAGCGCGGACACTAAACTGAGTGAACACAGTTCGTTGCGTGGGCAAAGCGCGGTCGAAAACTTGTTAATTTAACAATCAAACTAGACTTGATCTTTGCGTGAGCGTGTACAAGCGAAGCGCGTGCGTTTGCTCTGAGCGTTCGATCAAGAAGAAGGAAATCGATCATGGCGTCGATCGTGCCGGTTCCGGCGTAGAGAGGGGACCGCGTGGACAAAGTGGGCCCGAGAGGTGCTGCCGCTATCGGTAACGACGCACCAACGAACTATTTTCGCTGCCAACTTCGTCACGCTGCGTGTACGTGGGGAATTTCGCCAACATTTCCCCCCGGCCATCAGCGACTGGTCGATGATGTGATCTGCGTGTCCGAGTTGTCCTGAGAAGGCTGATGTAGAATGGCCAGCTTGGCGATGGGCCGCGTGAGCGTCGTGGTGGCCGTCTTGAGCTCGACGACTCTGGTCAATCCGTCCTTGCCTGGTAGGAGTTTGAGAACTCGAGCCATGGGCCATTTTCCTGGGGGCAAGCGTTCATCAGTAATAAGAACAAGAGTGCCTACCTTGATCTCATTTGACGGGTGATGCCACTTCGAGACTGCTTGGAGTCGTTGAAGATACTGCGTGGACCAGAGCCTCCAAAAATGCTGGAGACGCTGCTGCAGAAATTGCCACCTTGACAATCGGTTGACTGAGACGTCGAGAAGCGTGGGCTCTGGCACTGCGTTGAGCGGCGATCCGATCAGGAAATGTCCTGGCGAGAGGGCTGAGAGGTCGTCTGGATCATCGCTGAGTGGTTCCAACGGTCTTGAATTGAGGATGGCTTCGATCTGCGCGAGCAATGTTATTGATTCCTCGAACGTCAGCAAAGCATCTCCAATCGTCCTCTTCAGATGGAATTTGAGAGACTTAACCACCGCCTCCCATTTTCCACCCATGTGTGGAGCGGCAGGAGGGTTGAAGTGCCACTGTGTACCATCCTTGGCGAGTAGAGCTGCGAGGTCTTGATTTTCGCGTGTGCTGTCCTTGAACTGTTTCTGCAACTGCGCGTCTGCTCCTTGGAAGTTGGTGCCGCAATCTGAGTAGAGAGAGGCTGCAGTTCCTCTCCTTGCTGCGAATCTGCGATAGGCTGCGATGAACGCGTCGGCTGAGTAGTCGGTGACAACTTCCAAATGAACAGCTGATGTTGCGAAGCAGACGAATACACAAATCCACCCTTTCTGCGTCTTGGCTCCTCTGCCTTTCCAAGTCTTCAGCGTGAGCGGTCCTGCGTAGTCCACCCCTGTGTGGGTGAACGGGCGTGATGGAGTGACCCGACAAAGAGGTAGTTGGCCCATCAGTTGATGGGCACGGATCCCCCTCTGCCGAGCACACTTCACACACCTCAGGATATGCGTTTTCACTGGAGCTCGTCCACCGAGAATCCAGTAGCGTTGTCTGAGAAAAGCGAGGGTGGATTGCGTACCTCCATGCATGGTCTGACGATGTGCGTGGTCGATGAGCAGTGCAGAGAGTCGTGAATCACGAGGCAAAATAACAGGATGTTTGCCATCGTGAGAGAGTTCTGAATGTTGGAGGCGTCCGCCTACCCTGGCGATTCCCTGATGGTCGAGGTAAGCGGTGAGCCTCGTGAATGGATGAGTGGTTGGAAGAGTTGTTCCCTTGGCGAATGCAGCGAGTTCGTCTTTGAAAAATGCGGATTGCGTGGCCTGAATCCAGTAGAGTCTGGCCCTTTCCATATCAGCTGCCGAGATAGAATGCGTGGGCGAAGCGTCCTTTCGTTTGAACAGCTTGTCCACGAATTTGAGGCAAAGAGCGGTGATTCTGAGTAGTCTGTGAAAGGAAGAATATTTATAGATCAGTTCCCATGAATATTCTTTTACTGCGTTTGCCGTGTGGAGTGCAACGACAGCACGAGCTTCTGGGGCGCCCAACTCGTCTGCGTCAACACTGGTCTGCTTGGGCCATGAGTTCTGTGGTTGCGCGATCCACGGTGGTCCCGTCCACCAAAGCGTGTGCTGTTGAAGCTGTTCTGTCGTCATGCCTCTTGACGCGCAGTCAGCTGGATTCGATGATCCTGGTACATGCCTCCAGTGAAAGTTCTGCGTGATCTCCTGGATCTGGATTACCCTGTTGCGAACGTAATCCTTCCATTTGGAGGGGTGCGTTTTGATCCATGCCAGCGTAACTTCTGAGTCCGTCCACAAAAATGTTTGAGAGACGGTCATGTTCAAAGTAGCGTGAACATGCCGTATCAGTTTAGAGAGTAGCAGCGCTGCTGTGAGCTCCAACCTCGGGATGGTTAGACGTTTGAGTGGTGTCACTCGCGTTTTCGAGCAGACGAGAGAAACTTGGGTACCCGTGAACGGTGCGTGTACGACGAGATAGACGACGGCTGCCATCGCGAGGACTGATGCATCAGCGAAGCCATGAAGTTCAACTGTAGACGTGGTCGTGGTGTTGAACCATCGAGGGATGGAAAGCTTGGCCAAGCTGGTTAAATCTTCCCTGATGCATAACCATCGTTGAGTGATGTGAAGCGGCAGAATGTCGTCCCAACTGAGTTCCTGTAACCAAAGCTCTTGAATAAGAATTTTGGCTCTGATAATTACAGGTGCAACAAAACCGAGTGGATCAAAGAGTTGAGCTACTTCGGAGAGAATGAGGCGTTTTGTAAATTGCGTGCGTTGCGTAGCTGATATGGTCGAGAAGTTCAGCGTGTCCTGATGTGGAATCCATTTAATTCCGAGAATTTTGGTTGCGCAGTCGTCGAATGAAATTGCTGCGTTGGTCTGTTCTGGTGCGAGGTCTTCTAGCAACGATTTGCTTGTGGAATGCCATTTTGCGAGTGGAAATCCACCCGCTTGACACAACTGCGTTAGCTGATTTGCAACGTCCTGTAGATGTTCTGCGGTGTCTGCGCCACCAAAAATGTCATCGACATACCTGCCATTTTTGATGGGTTCCACGGCAAGGGGATATTTCGACCCTTCGTCATCAGCGAGTTGCAAGAGTGTTCGGACAGCCAAGTACGGTGCAGCTTTCGTTCCGTACGTGACCGTGGTCAGCTGGTACTGCGTTTCTTTCTGCGTGTCATCAAGCCAGAGTATCTGCTGCAAGCTCCAGTCGTCTGGATGCACCTTAATTTGTCGGTACATCTTCGTGACGTCAGTTGCAAACAGATGTTTGTATCTTCGTATCCAAATGAGAAGATCTGCGATATTCAGCATCAGATTTGGACCAGTATGTAGAAGATCGTTCAGCGAGTATCCTGATGAAGTTGGACTGGAGCCATTGAAAACTACACGCAATGCGGTGGTCGTGCTGCCCAACTTCAGAACGCCATGATGCGGAAGAAAGTACTGAAACGGACTAGTTATTGAGTCGTTGTTCAGTCTTACCATATGACCAAGTTGCTCATACTCGAGCATGAACTTGGTGTACAGCTGATTGTACTGGGCGTCCTTGCTGAATCGTCTGAGAGTCCGTTGAAGGCAACTGTGCGCGGTCTGATAAGAATTGCCAAGTGCTCGAGGATGAATTTTGAGCGGCAATCGCACAATGTATTTTCCAGCGGGGTCTCTTGAATGCGTGGTCTTGAAATGATCTTCGCACTCTTGCTCGTCTGGCGTGAGCAAGGGTGCCGTGTCCTGCGGTGGCTCTTCCTGCGTCCAGAAGCGGCTGAGTAACTCACTCAATTGGCGATCAGTAGTATTGACTGTCACTTGATGAGAAGTCCTGCGAATTGTCTGAGTGCCCTCGAGGGGCCCGATTATGAGCCAACCGAAAATCGAGAGTTGAGCGATCAACGGTGATGACGTGTTCCGAATAATATTTGGCTTGATGACTTGCCCGTATGCGTCCGCTCCGAGAATGATGTCCACCGGTCTTGAGACGAGAAATTGAGGATCTGCGAGGTTCAATTTCTCCAAGTGCGATGGCTGCGTTGGCTGAGATGGTGGTTCTGATGGCAAGCAAGTGGTCACCTTTGTAAGCACGTGTGCTTGAACGGTGACTGCGAGTGGTCTGTAATTAGAATGGAGTGTAATATTGACCACTCCATTTGTCTGCGAGGTCCTTGCTCCACCAACTCCGTGGACATCCAACGAGGAGCGTTTCCGTCTGAGTCTAAGCTGGTTAACTAAAGACTCTGAAATAAGAGAAACTTCAGAGCCTGAGTCGATCAGAATTCTTACTTGCTGCGTTGCGAGGTCGGTGTGCACTCTTGCGAGTGCTGTTGCTAGAAGTGTGGTCCGTGGTCTGCGTGGTCTGAATGCGTGGGCTGCGTGGTCCTTTAATGCGTGGGCTGAGACGGCTGCGTGGGCGTCGACGACTGCACCGACATCTCAATGCGTTGACGATTGAGCTGAAGTAGCCTGCGTTGCCTTTGTCGTGGGCTGAGTCGAGGTAGAGGACTGCGAGGTCTGAGGTCCGGGCACCAATACTCGGATGAGATTGCCACCATGGAGTATAGTGTGGTGCAGCTCACCGCATAGCTTGCATCGCTGTGAAGTACGGCAGCTGCGAAGATTGTGGTGGCCCAAGCAATTTACGCAGAGCTGTTGGGCCTTTACCACACTGATGCGTTCCTCCACATTCTTGTCCCTGAATGCAGGGCACGCCGACAAAAAGTGATCCTTGGCGCAGAGCGCACAAGGATACAGAGCGGACATGCGTGGACGAGGCGTGGGAGCTACTCCGGCAGAAGCTCCGGATGTTGTTGGCGTGGGCTGGCTTGCGCTGGCTGCGTGGGCGGTGGTTCTCTGCTGGACCAGCCGGATGTCACGGCTGGCGGGGCGCCCTGACGTGGTCGTCGTGGTCTGCGATGACTTCTGCTCCGCCATCCGCTCCACCTGTTCTAGGATGCCGGCTCGAGCTAACAGAAAGTCTGTCAGCTGAGACAGGGGAGGAAACGTGCGCTGCGCTGAGAGCGACTGTTCCCAATGCTCCCGGGTGTCCGTGTCCAGTAGGCGAACCAGAGCGGTGAGCAAATAGCAGTTGTGCTCGTCTGCGAGGTCGAATGATTTCAGCGCCTGCTGAGTCTCCTCAATGATATTGACCATTTTGGTCAATGAAGCTGCCTTGCGCATCTTCATGGGCCGAAGGTTGTAAAGCCGGTCCATGTGAGATTGGACATTGAGGCGCGTGTTCGAGTAGCGGGCGTCCAACAGTTGCCACGCCTGGCTGAACGCTTCACACGTGGCTGGTAGATGTGAAATCAGCTGCGAGGCGGCCCCAGTCACTGCTCCCTTCAGATAATGCAACCGATCAATATCAGAGAGCTCTGATCGGTTGCCGATGACGGAGGTGAAGCCAGTCTTGAACTCCATCCACCTGCTGTAATCTCCCTCAAATTTAGGGAGAGGTATCTCAGGGAGACGAGACCGCATCTGCGAGGGCACTGTTGTCGTGGACTGCGTGTTCTGAGCGTCCGTTTGCGAGGTCGGCGTGTTCGGCTTCAGCCTTCGCTCCAGCTGGGCAAGAAGTTTTTTCCCCTTCAGCACTAGCTGTTCTGCTGTGGAGGCCATCTTCTTACTGAAATACTCGTGGCCCAGCTGTGAGACAGGCCACTGGCGACTGAGCATCGCATGCTCCTGCTGGAAGCTGACGTGGAGGTGCAGGAGTGTGTCACGAGTCAGCGTGACTTCTTCCTCAATCATCTCGAGAGGATCTGTAGCAGCCACCGTCTGCAAATCCGCGACAATGGCACGGATCGTATCCAGATGATCCTCCTGCACCCTGGCACGCATCTGGAGCTCAGAAGAGAGTCGTGCGGGCGAGCGTGTGCGAATGGTCTGCGTGGACGGTAACGTTTCTTCAGGCAACGTTAACTGCGAGGGCGTAATTGGCGTGGGCGGACGTGCGACCGTTACTGTTTGAATCGCTGCTTCCGGCACTTGCAACAAAGAGGGCGCAGCCGGCGCCTCCTCTTCTGGCTTGTCGGAGCGTCCTGCGCCATCTTGGGACGCGGGCGACACATCACGCGATTTTGGCATTTTCCGATCACTGCGTAAACGTTCACTGCGTGGTCCGAACAAATGTCACTGCACTTAATCCAAAGAGCACTGCGTGGTCGAATGGGCTCGTCTGACGCTCTGTACCGCACACTTATTCCTAGAGTCACAAGGCTCAAAGATGAGCGCGGTCACTACGCGTAATGGCGTCACAAAAACCGTTAAACGGCACTGCGTCACGCGAACCGGGCGTGTCTCATCCGGCTCGAAGGACCAAATGTTTGCGAGTTCACGAGGTCTGCGAGGTCTGAAAGAATGAGACACGCCTTTTAACGAGCACACTTATATTTAATGATCACAAAAAAACATATAAAATAATGATGAATTATATACAAGTGTATGTACAGTTATTCGCGTGGTCAATTACAAATAGAATGCGTGGGCGAAGCGCGGACACTAAACTGAGTGAACACAGTTCGTTGCGTGGGCAAAGCGCGGTCGAAAACTTGTTAATTTAACAATCAAACTAGACTTGATCTTTGCGTGAGCGTGTACAAGCGAAGCGCGTGCGTTTGCTCTGAGCGTTCGATCAAGAAGAAGGAAATCGATCATGGCGTCGATCGTGCCGGTTCCGGCGTAGAGAGGGGACCGCGTGGACAAAGTGGGCCCGAGAGGTGCTGCCGCTATCGGTAACGACGCACCAACGAACTATTTTCGCTGCCAACTTCGTCACGCTGCGTGTACGTGGGGAATTTCGCCAACATTCAGAAATTTGAAAATTTGAGTTTGAAAATTGGGGTGTCCCCCTTGAAATGATCTCTACAAAATTACTGTACGTTTTTTACTTCAGTTTGAATCAAAAATGTGTCGACGATATTACAATAATCCAAAACACATCAGAAGGAAGTTGCATGGCCGTCTTATACCTGGTGTGTGTTGTACGTGTTTAAAAGCGTGTATTACCACCATGCTGTCTTATTGCAGGCACTGCTTTATTGCTTATAGGCTTGTGAGAGTTCTTTTGACACTCCCCAATGTTCGGCTTTGCGGCCTAGAGTACGGGATTTACTGATGGATGGTAAATATATTGTATCCGACCATGCTAAACGAGGACTATATTCATCGCTATTGTAATTCTTGGTTATCGTAATGTCAATTGTAAAAAATGGTATAAAATAATAACTTTTCAAGAATCATCTCAAAAGGGATAATCCAATCCTCAAATTCATGGCAAATTCATGGCATATTCATGGCAAATTTAACACGTTGAGTGCCACGCGAATTTATAAGGAAATCCCCGTCAGGCCACGCGCGCTGCTTAGAAGTGTGCTGGTATTGTGGTATGTATAGCAATGCCAAGCGCACTTCTAAAATTCAAACTTATAATGTTGTTGCGGTTAACTCCGCCGGGGTGCTGACTTAGTCGGGAGTCCGAGGTTCTCAAAAGAAGAACACGGCGTGATAGCGAAATAACGTAGTGTATTTTATGTACAGTGGGTGTTTAAGGCTACGGTTACGACAGTCTAGAGTCCTTAATGCTACGGTCGCGGTACTTAGCCTACGGTGCTTATCCTAGTGTGCGATCGTGATACGGTCGTGGCACGGTCGAGAGAGGTTCGCGGTATGGTCGCGAGGTGGCCGGGATACGGTCGCGATGCGGTCGCGGTACGGTCGCGATACGGTTGCGGTACGCCTGCGGCACGGTCGCGGCCTGGTCGCGGTCCGGCGTGATACGGCGGAGGTAGTAGGAAGAAGTTCGGGATGCGGGGTCAGATGCCTCCGGGGCGGACGATCGCGGTACGCGCCTCGTCCTACCCCAGCAATTGGAGACCGTTGACCCGGTGGATGTTTGAATGGCGAGTGTGTCCAGTCCGGCGATCGGAAAGCCGCTCGGGATAATCCCGGCAGTGGCCAGTGGAAACAGCGGAGCTATCGGCGGACGACCGCGGTACGCACCTTGTCCGTCGAATGCTGTCGGAGGAAATAGCAGGAGTCCAAAAATAAAGTTGATCGTATCTCTGTATGGCTCCAGTGACTACAGATCCAAGAAGACTAAACATGCCTATGTTACCGATGGGGCGTCATTATTGGAATACCCGGTACCCCAAGGTGAGGTTGGGTTTCCACAGTTGGTATAACAGTTGTATCTGTTTTATGAATTCTTCTCTTACCATACTTCGCTGGAGCATGCATGGCACAACTACCTTATCGACTACACGAAAGTGAAGAAACGTATACATGTATAGTACGTTTGCAGTGTTGCCACATCTGTTTCCATATGCATGGCAATTGGTGTTCGCACTTCACACAATCATATATCTGCTTTCATCCGTGTACGCTGCCGCTTCGGTGCTCTTCACCAACAATTCATGTATTCTGACGCGAGTCCCGAGTAATCTGACAGTCACAACCAGAAGATCGAGTTCGAATCTCACAGGGACAATTTTATTTTTTATTCTTAATCAATTCGTAATTTTACTTTGCAAAGAATTCTACGACAGCACATTTCTGTTTAGAAACGAGAGTCTAGGGAACGGAATGGCTCTGTATACAGCTGCACATACGAGACTCCAAAAAATGTCTATTAAAACTCAATTAAAAATGAATATTATTGATATATTAGGTTAGGTTATATATTTAAATCCGGGCGCTGTAAGGCGGCCGGTAATACTTTCGTGACAATGATAAATTAATTACAAAAGTAATTATAAATTTATTAAGCAATTCTAAGAAATGAACAAAAGCAATTAAAAATACGTATTATACATTATATATCTGAAAAAAGCGATATTTTTGGACGAAATTACTACTTTTTACTTCTTTGACGAGTTTCTACTACAGTGAATTCTGCCTATATGCGTCTGTAGCAACAAGTGCGATGGCCGCTTGCTTACTGTTTCTGCAAACAGCGGCACTGGACCTATCAACCCCTTATATGTATATGAACTTGAAACTCAAACTTTACACATTTCAATATGTTGTAGTCTTTACTTGAATTCAAAGAAAAATAAAGTTTATTCAAAAGTATAATGCACCAGATAAGGCCAACACATTCGCCTGGTCGCTATTCTCTCTCATTCTCTCACTGATTCCTTCTCGCTCTCTCTTCGTCCAACCTATCACTCGCTTCATTTCAAATGCATTCACTCGCCCATTCGTCATTTCATACTCTCGCCATTTCTCTCTCTCGTTCAATCCCTCTCTCTCTGTCACAGTCACTACTCCTGTACAAACTGAAATCTTAATACTTAAATCTTATAAATCTTTTACCAGGATATTTGTAACATTTTTCTGATTAAAATGACATCAAACGCGATATAATTTGGACTATATTTACAAGTTGACGAATAAGTATTGTATCCGCAACCCGTATATTCTGCGGACGAGCAACATATTTGTCTATCAATGCACTATTCGTCACCGAGTTTATTCAGAAAACTTCGTGACGATTTCGGTTTCCGTTTACCATGTGCTATGACAATTAGTAGATGGTTTGGAAGCATTGAAATGTGGCCGGGCATTTGTACGACCTTTTTTACGCAGTTACATAGAAAGGTATCGTGGATGGATAGTTCTGAACGAAATTGCGTGTTACTGTTCGACGAAATGACAATAAAGAAGTCCTTTGATTTTCATTAAAAAAAAACAAAAAATTGAAGGCTTCCAAGATTATGGTGCTTTTGGATCTGAGATGAAACCAGGCACGCAAGCCTTAGTTTTCATGCTTCGCGGTTTATTTTTTAATTGGAAGCAACCAATTGCTTATTTCATAAGTAGCAGCAACATGTCAACTGTAAACTTGTTGAATGTGCTTGATGCGGTAATTGCTGCTGTCTGTAGCGCTGGTTTACGCGTACGTGCAATTGTTTGCGATTAAGGTTCTGCTAACAGATCGGTAGTAGATCGAAAAGTATCTCTTGAGAAACCATATATAATACATGAAGGAAATAAAATTTATTTTCTTCATGATTATTTGCATATATTTAAAAACATTCGCAACAATTTATTGCAGTATGATTTGATGATTAACGATTCTGTAGTTTCATGGTCAGATATATCATCTCTATGGGACCTTGAACGAAAGAAAAGCTGTAAAATTGTCAGAAAAGCATATTCGACCGAATGTATTCGAACGAATGAATTGTAGGCTCGCTTTGCAAGTGTTTAGTCGAACAGTTTCGGCAGCTTTGTTAACGGCCAGCACGCAGGGACAGATCCAAAGCGATACTGTTGTGAATACTGCATGTTTTGTTCGACTGTTGAATGATTTATTCGATAATTTAAACAGTCGAACCGCGCATGATGCTAATCCGCAAAAGTGTGCCTTATCAAATAAAAATCCTCAAGTAGAAGAGAATTTGATAAGACAGACAACAGCATGTACAAATTGGTTTGTGATTCAAAAGGGTCGGCAGGTACGTCCTCCGTGCTTCAGAGGCTTGCAGCTGTCAATTAATGCGACGATACAATTGTGGCATGACATTCGCGATGAAGGTCGTCATATTTAATGACGTCGCGATTACAACAAGATCCAATAGAAAATTTGTTTTCTATGATCAGACATAACGCGGGTAATTATGAACAAAATCCGTCCGCGAAAACATTTAGATTTTTGCAGAAAAATATGATGTTAAATTTAATGAAGCCGTCGCAATCTGCAAATTGTTTAGATGATGAAGATCTTAATCTGTTGAAGTTACCACAATCTTCGGAAAATGTTGCGTCAATTAGTACCGGCGATTCGTCAGATTTTGTTAATTATGACAGCAGTGACTCCAGATTCATCAGAGATTCTGGAGTCACCCGTAAAAGCCTAGAAGCAGAGGATGCAAGTGATACTATCATCGCTGATATCTTGCAAGAAGTATCTGAAACTGCCCACACCTTAGAATCGTGTGCCATTGAATATTTTGCGGGATATGTCGCTATGAAAAACATTAGAAAAACTAACTGCGACATATGCAAGGCAGAATTATTAGATAGTACAACAGTTCTTTCACGAAATGAACAGATTTTAATCTTTCTTCGTGCCTACAAGAAAAAAAATAATGATTCCGATTTTGGAAGTCTTATAGCCCCTAGTAAGAAATTTTCTTTTGCATTCAGGATATTTAATGCTATTTTTGATAAAATATATCCTATCTTACGGGCTGAAGAGGGTATTCTTGATAAAATATTTCCTTAGTTTATACAAGGTGTTAACAATTCACCTGAGCTTCATGGTTGGTTTGATAGTAATACGTGTAACGAACATCGGAAAAAAATAGCATACTTTATGATTAAAAATTCATAAGGATACGGTCTGGCTCGGTCAAGAATTACGACGCCCTAAAAGTTTTTCTCACAAGCCAACCGCAAAGGTGCGAAAATTGCAAAATCTGTGAAAGACTGTTTTCATTTTCAGAATATCTGCCTTTCTACTTGTCTATTTAAAACAAATACAGTCAGAGGCGATCTAACGTGGGCTGACAATTTATAACAAATACAGTCAGAGGCGATCTAACGTGAGCTGACAATTTATAACAAATACAGTCAGAGGCGATCTAACGTGAGCTGACAATTTATAACAAATACAGTCAGAGGCGATCTAACGTGGGCTGACAATTTATGAAGTGGTATAATAGGGCTCCAGGCGAAGATCCACTATAAAAAAATCTAACGCGCCATTAGTGGAACCTCAAAGGTGGTGTGGAAGACCACTATTAATTAATATTCATTATAAACGCGGAATTTTCTATGTGCGTCGGTGACTTGCGACTATATTCTTTTAAACCGCATGCGATCGACGCACATAGGAAATTCTGCCTTTAGGAAACTAGCGAGTGTGAAGTGGAGGGAATGAGACAAGTGTCAATGCGTGAGAGAGAGAGAGCCTGCGCATATTACTGTTTCAGTCTCACTTAACCAATTCATTTGACATCTTCGTCAAGCGATTCGACCAATTACGAAAAAACTATCGGGCATAGATCCCCACTTTCACCTTCACCCATGCCGCCTTCTAGTAGACGCATGGTGCAGATGAAGATCAGCAGCAGAAACGGAAGCATCCAAAAAAAAACCGTCGTCATTATACAAAAGGTAAGAATTAAACTTGTATTCTGTTCAGCAAATGTGATTGTAATTAAAACGAACTGTGAGTTTGGGATTATAATAATCCTATTTTAATTTATAACTTTCATTTTACAGATATTTGAGAATGGACAACGATAATGTGGCAGCGGGGGCACCGGCGGCGGAGGCACCGGCGGCGGGGGCACCAAGAGCGGAGGTACCGGCGGAAATAAAGGTACCATTATTGTTAAATATATATAACTGTAGTGACGAGTGTATGTACTATGTACTTCTCTCGATATGCGTCGAAATAGATTTCGTGTGTGCGTGTGCATCTGTATAATACATGTATATGAATGTATTTCGTAATAAACCTTTCTCTGGCTTATGTATATGTATTTTATTAATTGCGTAATTTTAAACGAATTTCAGAAAATCAGGGAGATGGCCAGGCGCGAAATACAAAAAACCGTAAGAAAAGTACGGAAGCTAACGTACCGAAGACGCCCACCACCAGCCGCATACCCGGGGGGGTATACATACCCTCCCCCCCGCAGTACTATGCCAGGATGTACACTCCTCCGCCGGCACCGATATACGCTCCCCCGCCGGCACCGATATACGCCCCCGGCCCCATTAATTATTGTCCACAATATTATCCATGAATTATAATTATAACAAATATACATATGTATGAAATAAAAATATTATAAACATACATTTCTCTTCTTTCCGCAACCTATCCCTTATTATATTTAAAAAATATAATTACTTATCATTACTACATGTGTTGCGCGCAGAGAATAAATTTTTCCTCTGGGCAAAATACCGGTAATTTTAGTAAGGAAGGAAGGAGTTTAATAATGTTTATAGACACTTTTAATGTACGTAATATAATTTTAATGAACAAAAAAAAAGGATAGTGTTTAATCACTTCACACTACAAGGCCTTTAATTAGTAAAGGCAAAACTGATTTATATAATTGTACTTTTAATTGAAGTACAAGGCGAATAAAGGTCGATTTATATTATCCGTTCAGACACGGGCCGTTTCCGATCAGTTAGGTTCCGACAAATATTGTTCTGTGTTATTGAATACGAGTGTTTATATATGTATACCGTGATGAATCGGTTCCGACGCGTTTCGTTTCAGACATAAGACGACCGACATTCTCGAAAAGAATAATTTGACTGAAGCGATACGTGACTGAAACAATCGAAATGCGACCGAACGGACGCTGTCGTATGATATGCATTTGGTTCAGACAAAATCTGACGATAAAACAGACGTGATGTGAGCAATATATTATAATAATGCAGAACGAAAAGTTAATAGAGTTAGTGAGGCATTATACTTTTTTGTATAATCAAGAAGATAAAAATTATAGTGACAATTATAAAAAGGATGTCCATTAATTGTCTAAATAACGTCCAATATTCTCCACTAATCTTTCTTATTTTTAACATTTTATAGATGCCAAAACGTCGCTTTCTTTTCTTATTTTCTTCCTCTTCATCTAATAGTAAGGCTATGCAGCACAAATCTTTTAAAGATAAATGCGAAAACATGTTCGAACGATGGCGATTAACGTTCGCTGCCTGTCGTTGTCGGACGTGAACTGATGATATAAATACTACCTAACCTAACCTAACCTAACCTAACCTAACTGATCGGAAACGGCCCGTGTCTGAACGGATAATATAAATCGACCTTAAAAGAACTTGGACATAGATGATTGATTTCATTTCTTTTATTGGCCTTTGCGTTAGGATTTTTTTGGGAGGAGGGGGGGAGTTGGGGGGGGGGCTTGGCCTTTGTTTCACATTATTGGATTATGGGATTAGTTTAATAAAAGTCAGTAATTCAATTTTCACTATGATATTTATTTTAAAAGCTTAGAAGGACGTCTATACTGTGCTAAGCTCAAGCAAGGAATGAAACCTCCTGAAAATGCACGCAGAAAACTAGCGCCCACTTTCAGAAAGAAAAATAACGGCCCCGGGCCTTCAATGTGTTTATTGCACCAGACCCTTAGGTCTGGTACGGCTCGAAAACCATCGACTCTGGTGACAGAGCTAGGCCTTTGTCTGATAGTCAGTGTCCCTCAACATAGAGATTCGTTTTTGTCTATACATTATAATATTATTCCAACACACATTTATGTTTTTTTTGGGGGGATTACCTTCCTTAAGAATTTTTTGGTGGGTTTCGAAGATTTGTAATATAGTTTCATTATTTGATTCTAGATTTTTGATAGCTGTTGTTACACTTTTGGAGTCTGTGAGTTTTGGTAAGCTTTGTCGAGTGCGATCTTGAGGGCCTGATAGATGGCGCTTAGTTCAGCAGTATTGTAGCGGCGCCCTCCGTTAGTCACTAGATTTATGATGCCTTCAAGTTGGCAGTATCACGTCTAGGCTAAGCTAGTACATACGAATCTATGTTATACATATTCAATATATACAGAAGATAAAGGAACAAGGAAGTAAAAAGTATTCTCGCAACACGTGCTAGTTATTTAACCTTTTTCTGAATAACTCCGCTACATATTGGTGCCGAAACCCGCCGCATAATAAAAATGAAACCCGAGGGCAGCGAACATACGGCGGAAGTAAACGCCAGTGACTTCCGAAGCGTAAAACTTCCAACTTTCTGGAAGGATGATTCGAAGCTGTGGTTCGCCATGTTGGAGAAAGAATTCGCAGCATACGGGATAAAATCTGACGCGGTAAAGTGCGCGTCCGTTCTCCGTCATCTAGACAGTAACACGGTAAGAGTTGTGGCAGATATAATTTCAGCCCCGGACGGCGACGACTCATACAATAGGGTGAAAGAAGCCCTCATAGACAGATTAGCGTCGTCGGAAGAGACGCAACTACGCCAATTATTCAGCGGCATTGAGCTGAACGGTCGGAAACCTTCCGAACTCCTAAGGGAGATGCAACTGCTCTCTGGAACGAAGGTAAGCGGAAAAGCGTTACAAACCCTTTGGTTACAAAGACTGCCCACGCGCATCCAGGAGATCTTGGTCGTGATGGACAACGTGCCTTTGGATAAGCTGGCCATTTTGGCTGACAAGACTATAGAACGGTCTTTCTCCGAACCGGCGGCCATCGCGGAATGCGAAGCAAACATTCCCGCCAACGCATCCGCACGTGAACAAAGTGCGGAAATAGCCGCGCTCACTCGAAAATTGAGCGAACTGGAATCGTTGGTACGAAATAGTTTCAACAGACGACCCAGAAACCGCAGCCGCCCACGGTATTTTAGGGGTCGCAGTAACTCCCGCAATCGAAGTGGCGACCGAAGTTACAGGCAAGGACAACAGGACTTCTGTTATTTCCACAGGAGATTTAAAGAAAGATCCTTCAGATGCGTTCAGCCCTGTAATTGGACCGGACAGGACGCTCGCAGCAACAAGGAAAACTAAAATCGTCGCCGAAAATAGAGACGGTTATCGACGACGAGCCAAAGCAAAATCGTCTCATCATCACCGACAGAGAGACGAGAATCCCTTTCTTGATTGATACCGGCGCGGACATATCTGTGGTCCCAAACACACGCAGACGACATTGCACCCCAACAGCTTACAAACTATATGCAGCCAACGGGTCAACAATAAACACATACGGTAACAAAGCCATAATCGTATCTTTGGGTCTCCGCAGGCAATTCCCATGGAAATTCTTGATGGCTGACGTGAGTAAGGCAATCATTGGCGCAGATTTTCTCAAACATTACAATCTACTGGTCGATTTAAACAGGCGAAGGTTAGTAGATCCAAATACTACACTATTTAACACTGGTACTCTAATAAAATTAAAAACGCCAACCATATCAACCATAGATAGCAGCCATAAATACCAAACACTACTAAAAGAATTTCCAGAAATCACAAAAGCTCAAAATACAGCTGCGCCAGAACAGGAAGTCTGCCATTACATAACCACACGAGGCCCACCCATAGCTGAAAAAGCACGTCGTCTGCCACCAGACAAACTGGAAGCTGCAAAAAGGGAATTCCAATGGATGCTAAAGGAAAACATTGTACAACCATCAAAAGCCAATGGGCAAGCCCAGTGCATTTGGTACGCAAGAAATCTGGGGAGTGGAGAGTCTGCGGTGATTACCGCAGGCTGAACAACATAACTATACCAGATAAATATCCACTACCTCACATTCAGGACATCGTACAGGATTTCAGAAACGCAAAGGTATTCACTGTTATTGATCTTATGAGAGCGTACCACCAGATCCCACTCTCAGAGGAGGATCGACCGAAAACCGCAGTCATCACTCCATTTGGTCTGTACGAATACAGGGTAATGCCCTTTGGGCTGTGTAACGCGGCCCAAACCTTTCAAAGAAAGATGGACAGTGTTTTAAGAGATCTGGATTTTTGTAGATGCTATATCGACGATATAATCGTAGCTTCCAAAGACGCTCAGGAGCATGAACTACACCTCAGAACTCTATTTAGGAGGCTCCGAGAACACGGATTAACAATTAATGTAAATAAATGCCAATTTGCCAAAGATACCGTAAAATACCTAGGATGCAACGTCAGTAACGAAGGAGTGTCACCGTTGGACGAACGCGTGAAGACAATTCGCGAATACCCAAAACCCAGAACAATTAAAGATCTCAAACGGTTTTTGGGAATAATTAACTTCTACCGCAGGTTCCTGCCAAAAGCCGGCGAGGCTCAAATACCACTAAATCAAATGACAGTAGGGTATCAGAAGAGAGACAAGAAAGTGATCAGATGGACGAGCGCAGCCGAAGAAGCATTTAGATTGTGCAAAGAACAAATGGCAAACGCCGTATCGTTGCAGTACCCCAGACCGGAGGCACAACTAGCTCTAAAGACAGACGCTTCAGATACAGCGATCGGAGCAGTGCTGGAACAATGTAATAATGGTGCATGGGAACCGTTAGGTTTCTTCTCCAGGAAACTGGAGAGAGCTCAGCAAAAATATAGCACCTATGATCGCGAGTTGCTCGCCGTTTATAAAGGCCTAAAATACTTTCGACACTGGGCCGAAGGAAAAAACCTTACAATTAAAACAGATCACAAGCCCTTGGTGTACGCCTTCCAACAAAAGGCCGATAAAGCTACACCACGCCAGCAAAGATATCTAGATTTCATCGGACAATATACTACGCACATTGAATACATACGAGGAAAAAACAATATTATAGCTGACTCGCTTTCTCGCATCGAGGCATTGGACCTACCTGTGTTGGTCTCCACTGATGAGATCGCGCTGGAACAAGAACGTGATCAAGAGCTACAAGACATCCTAAAAGAACCAACGGCGTTAAATAAATGGAATCTGCAACGCATTCATGTCGATGGTACAAATATGCAAATATATTGCGACAAGTACAATAATAGTATTAGGCCATACATCCCTTTAGCGTTAAGAAGGAGAATATTCAATGCGGTGCATAACCTTTCACATCCAAGCGGTCGTAACACACGAAGGACAATTTGCAAAAGTTTCGTGTGGCCGCACATGAAAAAACAAATAGCCGAATGGGCACGCACATGTTTAGCATGCCAACGTAGTAAAATTCAACGCCACATCAGGAAGGACCCAAAAAACATTGAAATTCCACCGGGACGATTCGATCACATACACATCGATATCGTCGGACCACTCCCACCTTCCAAAGGGTTCCGATATTGTCTCACCATCATTGACCGGTTTACACGCTGGCCCGAAGCAGTACCCGTGGCAGAGATTTCCGCGGACACCATCGCAACAGCAGTCTACAGTACCTGGATAGCCAGATTTGGAACACCCCTCACAATTACAACCGATCAAGGTACGCAATTTGAATCCCAATTATTCACGTCACTTACAAGGCTTTTAGGTTGCAATAAAATCCGAACGACAGCCTACCATCCTGCCGCCAATGGCATGATAGAAAGGTGGCACCGGTCTCTAAAAGCAGCCATTACTTGCCATAATAATCCGGAATGGGCCGAAGTTTTACCCACCGTGCTACTTGGTCTGCGCACAAGCTACAAAGAAGACATCAAAGCAACCGCAGCAGAGATGCTGTACGGTGCAGCCATCCGACTGCCATGTGAATTTCTCTCACAGAACTACCTAGAAGACTGCACGGAACCTGAAAACTTCATCAATAAATTCAGACAATATATTCAGCAGATTAAACCGGTACCGACTGCACACCACGGTAAAAGAAAAGTTTTCGTGCATAGGTCAATTTATGAATGTACTCATGTTTTTCTTAGAGTAGACGGTCAAAAAAGACCATTAGAGTCACCATACGAGGGGCCATTCGAAGTATTAGACAGACTGTCGGACGATGTTTTTCGTATTAATTATAAAGGAAAGCCAAATAATGTAACAATTGAAAGACTGAAGCCCGCGTTTATAGAAGCGACGGACGATCAAAATAGAGTAACGCCAAAAACGTATGTACGCAAGGCTGTGAGATTCGCGGTTTGAAACTTATAAATAATATAGTTTAAACGTTTAAAAATTTTAAATTTATAAGAATATTAGATAAGATGTTAAATGTATATTTAAACCGCTAGGAGGGGAGTATGTGTAGCGGCGCCCTCCGTTAGTCACTAGATTTATGATGCCTTCAAGTTGGCAGTATCACGTCTAGGCTAAGCTAGTACATACGAATCTATGTTATACATATTCAATATATACAGAAGATAAAGGAACAAGGAAGTAAAAAGTATTCTCGCAACACGTGCTAGTTATTTAACCTTTTTCTGATAACTCCGCTACAGTAGCCACGAACGTGCAGTCATCTAACGGTTGGGAAGCGGTAGTTAGGAAGTAGCGGGCATAGGCTCAGAGCGCTGAGCGCTCAACATATTTTTACGTACTTTTACGCGGATATAATATCATTTTTATTAAAATACTATAGCCAATGTCACTCCAGAGAAGGCAAGGAAGCTTACTGTTAAAATTTGGTATCAATCGGGTAAGTAGTTTGTAACGTTTAGGTCTTTCGCTACTTATGCGAAGGAGAAGATACGCGTCTGGTACGAGCGTACGATTTCCCCTACGCGTCTCAAGGAGTGGTTCGCGTTCGCTGCGCGTTCGCGAAGGCAGAAGGAACGGTGAAGTCAGTAACGAGACGTAAGTTTGCGGTGTAAAAAAAGAAAATATCGATTTATTCAGAAAGACGGTGATTGAAGTATGGCAAAATAGCCGATCACAGAATGGTAGTAGCACCGCAAATATTATGGCAGTTTACGCGTTCAACAATCAACGGAACGCAATTCTCATCTAATAGATGTTCAATAGACGCGCAGATTATGTAAATATAATATACAAACGAACTTGACTAGATTGATCGTCAATAAGCACGCAGATCGGATTCACACGAATCGAAAGTGTAAAAAAAAAATGGTAACGCAAAAGAAAAGATTTCAACCAGTCGAGCGACTTTAACGCGACCCAACAACTCAGTCTTCTTTTAATACGGAAAAATGACTGGTTGAATAACGCATTTAAATCTCACGGAATAATTATAATAGAATATAAAGTAATATAAGAAATATAACGTAAGAAAAATCTCAACCAGTCGAGCGACTTTAACGCGACTCAAAAAACTCAGTCTTCATTTATACGGAAAAATGACTGGTTGAATAACGCATTTTAAGAAATATGAGAAAATATATGAAAAGAATAACGCAAAGTATCCGAACGCAAAATCGTGACCCTGCTCGGAATGCGAAAAGTAATATATACACAACGGTTACAAAATTTCGTTGGTCGTCTACGATTCAAACGTCTTTCGCCAAGGACGAGTTATTGTTCGCTCGATTTGTTTCGGAAACATATACCGAAATCACGACGCACGAAGGTCGCTTGATCGTGGAGCGCGTAGGCAAGAGAGGAACGTTTGAATTTATTAACCGTGCAGCGAAATATTAACTTTTACGCGTCTCTTAAATCGCAGAATGGCGAGCCAGTGGATTCCGAGGATACTTCCGGTTCAGCAGGTTTTCACCTGCGAACCTCAGATTGACAGGGGCACTGATTTCACGATTTCAGTCACAATCAAAGGATGAGAAGTCGCGCACTAAGTCCCGACCCTCGACTCCTTTGCAGACTGAAATACGTGTATTTAAGAGAATTCGATAACCGTGGATTTGCCGGAATCCGTCAACGTTCTTCCTGGAGTACGAAGTGTACTCAAGGAAGAAATTAAGACTGCCAAGAGCGAGATCACGGCCCTCAAAATTGCAATGTGAAATTGCCAGAGCACAAGCAAAACGGGGATGGCTCGACTAGGTTTCCCTAGGAGTCAACGTCGTCTTGGATATGCCTGTGTAGGGCGATCTTTCGAGGGTGCTGAGTCCCAAGATAGAAGGCCACTACTTAATGAAAGGGAGGTGTCCAAGCTCGGGCTCTAGTCACGACTTGCTGGATCGCAATCTTTAGACGGTTGTCTCTTGGAAGAGAGCCGTAGGTGAAAGCGTCCGTTCTGCTTGTCGTTTGGGACCAGAGTGTCGATCGATGGATCGACACTGAGCTCCTTCGATCCGGCGTTCGAAGGAGGGGATCCGCGCACGCGCTCCACTTAGAAAATAAGTAGGGATAGCACAATACCATCGCTATAGTTCCGATCTCCCAAGAAAAATCTATACTACTTGTTTTATACTATGTGACTGTACGAATGTACGGTTACATATACCCCCCTCTCGGATCAACAGCGTTGGTAGGTACTAATGAACGCGACACTCACTCACACACGCATACCAAAAGAACTAAAATGAACTATACTATATATATAGAAAAAAATATAACTTTCGCTTGTAACAAAAATCGTAAAAATAATATCTTTGGCTTGGCCCCCAAAAAAAATGAAATAAACAATATCTCTGTTAATTTCCACATACACTCACATTCTTACACTCACTTATTCTAAGTAAACGCAATGTCTGCCAAAATACGCCCCGCATCGGCAGATAATAGAAAAAATAAAAAATATACTCAAGGCTGTTCGTAACCCTGAGAGACGCCACGGCAAACTTCCGTTCACTTGGCACATACGAAGCGTCACCATCACTGGTCAAGCTCAGCGTCCTCGGTCATGGCCTCGATCATGGCCTCCGTGATTTCAAGTAACCCGAGAGGGTCGTGCCGGTTCAGCATGGGGATTTGGATTGGTGGTCCTGAGGTTCCCTCCATATCTGGCTGGTCATCCGTAGTCTCACTCCCTGGACTAGGCATCTGGGTGACCACCCAGTCGTCGTCGAGGGATTCGACGGCTACAATGGTCTCCATCGCATCCTCAAGCGCGACCGTTAGGTCGTTGGCGGTCTCTGTTGTTACAGTGGGCGTCACCTCTTCCGTGTCGTAGTGGCCATGGAAGTGGATGGGTCATGCTCTCCGATTGAGGCATCCACCGTTTTTATCACCGGTCGTCTTGCGCGGCGGTCTACGTCTGTTAGCGCGTTGCTGCGCCTGCTGCTGCGCCAACCCTCGTTTGGGGGTCTGAGTCCGGCCGTCTACCTTCTTGGCGGTCACTTGAGTATGGCACCCCCGCCTTGCTGCACCAGTTTTCGTTTTTATCCAGGGCCTTGAACGTATGGTGCGGAGTTCTGGTTCCTTGGGCGCCCGATAAATCAATTCCACTCCTGT